>NC_068451.1:26827577-26950077 GCF_023373465.1 Oncorhynchus keta | reverse complement strand
GCTCAGTACATTGTTTTCATTGAGGAAATGTACGAGTCTGCTGTTAATAATAATGCAGAGGATTTTCCCAAGGTTACTGTTGACACATATTCCACGGTAGTTATTGGGGTCAAATTTGTCTCCACTTTTGTGGATTGGGGTGATCAGTCCTTGGTTCCAAATATTGGGAAGATGCCAGAGCTAAGTATGATGTTAAAGAGTTTTAGTATAGCCAATTGGAATTTGTTGTCTGTATATTTGATCATTTCATTGAGGATACCATCGACACCACAGGCCTTTTTGGGTTGGAGGGTTTTTATTTTGTCCTGTAACTCATTCAATGTAATTGGAGAATCCAGTGGGTTCTGGTAGTCTTTAATAGTTGATTCTAAGATCTGTATTTGATCATGTATATGTTTTTGCTCTTTGTTCTTTGTTATAGAACCAAAAGATTGGAGAAGTGGTTTACCCATACATCTCCATTTTGGATAGATAATTCTTCGTGTTGTTGTTTGTTTAGTGTTTTCCAATTTTCCCAGAAGTGGTTAGAGTCTATGGATTCTTCAATTGCATTGAGCTGATTTCTGACATGCTGTTCCTTCTTTTTCCGTAGTGTATTTCTGTATTGTTTTAGTGATTCACCATAGTGAAGGCGTAGACTCAGGTTTTCCGGGTCTCTATGTTTTTGGTTGGACAGGTTTCTCAATTTCTTTCTTAGATTTTTGCATTCCTCATCAAACCATTTGTCATATTGTTAATTTTCTTCGGTTTTCTATTTGAGATTTTTAGATTTGATAGGGAAGCTGAGAGGTCAAATATACTGTTAAGATTTTTTACTGCCAAGTTTACACCTTCACTATTACAGTGGAACGTTTTACCCAGGAAATTGTCTAAAAGGGATTGAATTTGTTGTTGACTAATTGTTTTTTGGTAGGTTTCCAAACTGCATTCCTTCCATCTATAGCATTTCTTAATGTTACTCAGTTCCTTTGGCTTTGATGCCTCATGGTTGAGTATTGCTCTGTTTAAGTAGACTGTGATTTTGCTGTGGTCTGATAGGGGTGTTAGTGGACTGACTGTGAACGCTCTGAGAGATTCTGGGTTGAGGTCAGTGATAAAGTAGTCTACAGTACTACTGCCAAGAGATGAGCTATAGGTGTACCTACCATAGGAGTCCCCTCGAAGCCTACCGTTGACTATGTACATACCCAGCGTGCGACAGAGCTGCAGGAGTTGTGACCCGTTTTTGTTGGTTATGTTGTCATAGTTGTGCCTAGGGGGCATATGTGGGAGGGGATGCTGTCACCTCCAGGCAGATGTTTGTCCCCCTGTGTGCTGAGGGTGTCAGGTTCTTGTCCGGTTCTGGCATTTAGGTCGCCACAGACTAGTACATGTCCCTGTGCCTGGAAATGATTGATTTCGCCCTCCAGGATGGAGAAGCTGTCTTCATTAAAATATGGGGATTCTAGTGGGGGATATAGGTAGCACACAGGAGGACATTTTTCTCTGTTAGGATAATTTCCTTTTGAATTTCTAGCCAAATGTAGAATGTTCCTGTTTTGATTAATTTAATGGAGTGAGTTAGGTCTGCTCTATACCAAATTAGCATACCCCCTGAGTCCCTTCCTGTTTCACACCTGGTAGTTTGGTGGATGGGACTACCAGCTCTCTGTAACCTAGAGGGCAACCAGTGGGTCCGTCTCCTCTATACCAGGTTTCTTGCAGGATGACAATGTCTGTATTACCGATTTCTTTGGTGAAGTCCGGGTTTCTGCTCTTTAGGCCAAAGGCAGATGACCTCAGGCCTTGGATATTCCAGGATGATATAGTGAAGGCTTTTTGTTCCATAGAATGTCCAATGTTGTTGGTCGTGTGGTTTGGCCTCAGGCCAGTAAGTGTGAGCAGAGCCTGCTGAGCATCTGGTACATGCTATTGGCTTGGGCGAGTGTGAGAGTGGGGGTTGGGACTGTTTGCCCGCTCACTACCTGGGCGTATGTGGCTTCCATGTTGAGGCCCTCTATACGGGGGTGGGGTGCATGGGGTGGGCAGGAGTGGCATAGGTCTGATCTGAGGGGGCCTAAATGGGGTGTGGGCATGGTTGACGTGGGGGGGTGTTGATTGGTTGGGGTGGGGGTGTGGATGTGTCTGGGTGTACTGTGGTCTGGATGTAATTCCTCTTGGCGTGGGTCCTCTATGTGTAGGTCCAGGGGGGGGGGTCCTGCAGGTCTGGGAGGGTGTCTCGCTGGTCTGGGTGGGGAGTCTATTGATCTGTTGCTCCTGTGTGAAGTGTTCGGGATACGTTTGAGAGCGATGTCCTTTAGGGTCCTGGCAAAGGTGGGCACTGCTGCCTTGTAGAGGTGGACCTGGTCATAGAGGCTGTTCAAGTCCAGGGTGGAGTGGTGGGCCAGGAAAACATTTGGTTTTGAGGCACAGTCACGGGAAATACTTGCGTTTACCCGCTGTATTGTGGCAGGGTGGAAGTCTTTTCGTGGTAGCAGGGTGGAGATAACCACTTGTGCGTTGGGGAAAGTAGAAGAAGCCTTTTCAATCACTCCCTTCAGTGCTGTTGCCACCCTTTCCTGCTGTGCTCTCAGGTCGTTTGTGCCTGTGTGTATTATTATGTGGCTGGGTGAACCTAGTTGGTCCTCAGACAGAAGGTCGAGGGCACGCTGGGTGTTTGGACACCAGAGTTTAGACACACTATGTTTGGGAAAAAGTTTTTTTTCTTCTATATATTTTCCATTTGAGTCCATAAGTAGTACAATCTGTGTCTTGTGTTTGTCCTCAGTGGGTGTGAGGGGGTTGTCAGAAGGGCTATCAGGGTGGCTGACAGGGGGGGTGCTGAGAGGGGGTGAGAGCCGCTGGGCTTGTGGTTCTTCATTTGTCTGTTCTGCTGTGGTGTCGACTCTATGGTCAGGGTCTGGTGTGGACTGTTCTGCTGTGGTGTCGAAACTTTTGTCAGGTGCTGGGGTGGGCTGTTCTGCTGGCTTCTCTGTGGGGGTGGCCACCTCTCTAGTGGGTTGTTCTCTGTCACACGCCGTCCCCCTCAACCTCTCCTCCGTCCCCCTCACCCTCTCCTCCATTCCCCTCAACCTCTCCTCCACCAGCAGTCTGATCCTCTCCTCTAATGCACTGTTCTTCTCCTGATTCTGCTCTTTCTCCTGTTGAAGTTGTCTCACCACAGTCCAGAGTGCAGATATGTCTCTGTCCACCTCCAGCTCTCCGGGTCTGGTTAAGGGGGTGTTGTTGTGCTGGACTGTTGTCTGGGTCTATGCTGACTGAAGTGTAATCACCTGCTGTTCCAGCTCCACCTGTCTTACCTCCAGCTGGGTGAATTTGTCCTTCATTTCAATGAGGGAGTGGTAGTCCGTGCTGGGAGGTTGACTCTCCGCTGGGGGTTGCTCGTCTGTGGTGTTACATAATGAAGAGGTCTGGTTTGACCCGCTCGGGGTGGGGGTATCTTTATCAAGGGAGAGCTTCTCCTGTTGGGCTAATTCTTTGATTAGGTGAAAGTCCAGCTGAAACTGTTTGTGGTTACTTTGTACGATCACTGTTCCGGACTTATAGATATTTATATTAGCTGACTCAGAGTCCTCGTTATCAAGTATTCTGAGTTTCCACCCCTCGTTAATCCCCGCTCTCGTAACAGAGGGGTAGTGTGCTAATATAGCACTGTGCCATGCCAGGGGATGGTTTGTGTGGAAGATAAGGTTGTTGATGTTCCCATTTTTGTAATAGTCAGCAAAAAGTGTCTCTTGATTTTCCATAAGGAGCTTCATTTTGTAATCTTTTCTTGACTTCTCATTCTTTACATTCAAAGGATACTGTATTTTAATTGCCTCTGAACAGCGGGAGGGAGCTTCTAAGGCCTCTCCATTTGGTTGGGGTAGACTGTGTGACTCTCCTGCCATTGTTGGGCTAATGGGCTTTGACACCTCTCACTTGACACGTCAGTGCTAGTTGAAGCTGTATCAAGCTTGGCAGAATTATGTTAGAATTCAGTCCTTATAAAGTAATGTTGTGTATTTTTCTTCTTGGCTTTTGGAAATAAGATATAGTTTCAGACTAAGCATTACTCACTCAGTTCCAGGTTGGATGGTGTTTTCAGGTTTCTGTTGTTTTCCAGAGAATTTGCTGTATAGAGTAAAAATCCTTGGTAGTTGTGAACCTTCCAGGTGATTCCGTAATTCCGTCCAAAATCAGGTTGTAGGTTTTAAGTTTTGATTTGAAGTAGGGGTTATGTTGTAGAGGGTAAAATCCAGTATGTGTTCCAGACAAAAAATCAAAGTTTATCTGACTCTTAATCTATCTTTTTTTTTTTAAAGAAAATGCTGAAAAATGCAGGAGCTGATCTGATCCTGACCTCTGTCTCTGTCTCTCTCTCTCTCTCTCTCTCTCTCTCTCTCTCTCTCTCTCTCTCTCTCTCTCTCAGGTCTCTCTCTCTCTCTCTCTCTCTCTCTCTCTCTCTCTCTCTCTCTCTCTCTCTCTCTCTCTCTCTCTCTCTCTCTCTCTCAGGTCTCTCTCTCTCTCTCTTAGGTCTCTCTCTCTCTTAGGTCTCTCTTAGGTCTCTCTCTCTCTCTCTCTCTTAGGTCTCTCTCTCTCTCTCTCTCTCTCTCTCTTAGGTCTCTCTCTCTCTTAGGTCTCTCTCTCTCTTAGGTCTCTCTCTCTCTTAGGTCTCTCTCTCTCTCTTAGGTCTCTCATCTTTTACAGCATGACTGCTGCGCTGTGCATATTTTACCTCTCTGTCCTCCTCTCACACATTCCCTTCATCTCTCTAATCCCTTTTTCCTGTCATTTAAAATAAGGGTTCTGGTGTTTGATCTTGGTGAAGATTAGACCATGAGTGGTGAAATTAAGTATATGATTTAATCTCAGTGTTGAAAGCAGTGGTGTTCAATATTTATTGAATGTGCTTGAGAGGGAATCCGCAGGGTATTATTTACTATATCAAATCAAAGTTTGTCACGTGCACGGTATACAACAGGTGTAAACAGTACAGTGACATGCTTACTTTAAAGCTCTTCCTCCTCAGTGCAGTGTTCAGTACCAAAGGTAAAGAAATAGAGAATCCACAATAGGATCTTAAAAAGAGCATGGAATCAATACTAGGTCAGATCAAATAAAAACAGGAAATAAAACACATTAAAAACAGGAAATGTACCTTATCATAAGGCATGGATCAGTCATTCCAGGGGTTTTGGATATTTGGTTCATCTTGAGTGGAACAGTATTGTCCATAACGTTGCTTACAGTAAAATGGGTTGAAAACACTGTTTCACAAGCCAATACTAACTAGCGATACCAATAGACCAATCTGCTAGCATGCTGGTATCCCTTTAACACTGCAAGCCTTCATTTAAAGCTCTATTGGTATCTGCTAGCATGCTGGTATCTCTTTAACACTGCAGGCCTTCATTTAAAGCTCTATTGGTATCTGCTAGCATGCTGGTATCCCTTTAACACTGCAGGCCTTCATTTAAAGCTCTATTGGTATCTGCTAGCATGCTGGTATCTCTTTAACACCGCAGGCCTTCATTTAAAGCTCTATTGGTATCTGCTAGCCTGCTGGTATCCCTTTAACACTGCAGGCCTTCATTTAAAGCTCTATTGGTATCTGCTAGCATGCTGGTATCTCTTTAACACTGCAGGCCTTCATTTAAAGCTCTATTGGTATCTGCTAGCCTGCTGGTATCCCTTTAACACTGCAGGCCTTCATTTAAAGCTCTATTGGTATCTGCTAGCATGCTGGTATCCCTTTAACACTGCAGGCCTTCATTTAAAGCTCTATTGGTATCTGCTAGCATGCTGGTATCTCTTTAACACTGCAGGCCTTCATTTAAAGCTCTATTGGTATCTGCTAGCATGCTGGTATCCCTTTAACACTGCAGGCCTTCATTTAAAGCTCTATTGGTATCTGCTAGCCTGCTGGTATCCCTTTAATACTGCAGGCCTTCATTTAAAGCTCTATTGAGAGGACTGTTGACTGGATGCACTCATACTCTTCCAGTGAGGGACTCTCCTCCTCCTTTTCCCTCACGTCCTCCCTCTCTCTCTCTCTCCCTCATACCCCACCCCACCAAACTCCCTCTCTGCCCCAACCCTGGTCTCCCCCCACCCCCTCCTCTCCCTCTCTCCATCCAGAGGCAGGAGGCTCTACGTTCACCATAGGAAAGTCTGTGTGGTTGCTGTGGGCCATTGTGTTCAATAACTCGGTCCCAGTGGAGAACCCCAGAGGAACCACCAGTAAGATCATGGTGCTGATCTGGGCCTTCTTCGCTGTCATCTTCCTGGCTTCCTACACAGCCAACCTGGCTGCCTTCATGATCCAGGAGGAGTACATAGACACTGTCTCTGGACTCTCAGACAAAAAGGTAAACATAGAAGAATGGTTGTGTGTTTTTTTTTGAAAGGTGGGTAAGGGTTATAGGTAAGGGTTATAGGTAAGGGTTATAGGTAAGGGTTATAGGTAAGGGTTATAGGTAAGGGTTATAGGTAAGGGTTATAGGTAAGGGTTATAGGTAAAGGTTATTGGTAAGGGTTATAGGTAAGGGTTATAGGTAAGGGTTATAGGTTAAGGTTATAGGTAAGGGTTATAGGTAAAGGTTATAGGTAAGGGTTATAGGTAAGGGTTATAGGTAAGGGTTATAGGTAAGGGTTATAGGTAAAGGTTATAGGCAAGGGTTATAGGTAGGGGTTATAGGTAAGGGTTATAGGTAAAGGTTATAGGTAAGGGTTATAGGTAAAGGTTATAGGTAAGGGTTATAGGTAAAGGTTATAGGTAAGGGTTATAGGTAAAGGTTATAGGTAAGGGTTATAGGTAAGGGTTATAGGTAAAGGTTATAGGTAAAAGTTATAGGTAAGGGTTATAGGTAAGGGTTATAGGTAAGGGTTATAGGTAAAGGTTATAGGTAAGGGTTATAGGTAAGGGTTATAGGTAAGGGTTATAGGTAAGGGTTATAGGTACAGGTTATAGGTAAAGGTTATAGGTAAGGGTTATAGGTAAGGGTTATAGGTAAGGGTTATAGGTAAGGGTTATAGGTAAGGGTTTGATTCTGATGTTCTGATTTAAAAATATGTTCAGTTTAACATCAATCACCACCTTCCGGAGACACCTGAAACCCCACCTCTTTAAGGAATACCTAGGATAGGATAAAGTAATCCTTCTCCCCCTCCCCTTAAAAGATTTAGATGCACTATTGTAAAGTGGCTGTTCCACTGGATGTCATAAGGTGAATGCACCAATTTGTAAGTCGCTCTGGATAAGAGCGTCTGCTAAATGACTTAAATGTAATGTAAATGTAAATTTCACTCGCAAGCACACATTGATGTCCAGGCTCACTCTCTCTCTCTCTCTCTCTCTCTCTCTCTCTCTATCTCTCCCTCTCTCTCTCTCTCTCTCTCTCTCTCTCTATCTCTCTCTCTCTCTCTCTCTGCTTTCTGATGTTCAATGTTTTGGTTGAATATGATAGCATGGTATTTTGAGCTTGATGTTGAGTGTACTGTCATGGTCTATTACAGCTCAGTGCTTTATGGTCAATACTTTGTTGTCGTGATATTGCTCAGTGTTATGGTGATTGGACATGGCTACAGATACAATACAACTGGATTCATACGGTTTATGTGATTTGGTCTCTATGGTTCTCTGATGTAGAAAAAAATATACTTCCTTGTACTGTAGCAAAGCACAGGCTTCTCCCCTCTCTATTCAAACATAAGCCCATTGTTTCTTCATAAAATAGGGATGTTTAGCCCAACTCAAACTCACCTTTCTCACCTCTCTTTCAGTTCCAGCACCCCACAGAGCAGTACCCCCCTCTGAAGTTTGGCACGGTGCCCAATGGAAGCACAGAGAAGAACATCCGCAGTAACTACCCTGGCATGCACCATTACATGGTCAAATATAACCAGAGAGGGGTGGAGGACGCCATTAACAACCTCAAGACTGGGTCTGTCTTTCTTTCTGTCCCCTCTGGGATCTGAACTATGTCTATGAGATGATCCCCTCACTCTCACTCTTTCCCCTAAACTTCCCTCTCACAATATCAACCTCTCACCCTAAAACTTCTCACCCAAAAATGTCCTCTCCTTCTCTCTGCATTCCTCTCCTCTACCCTCTCCTCTCCTTCACTCTGCATCCCTCCACTCTACCCTCTCCTCTCTCCTCTCCT
Organism: Oncorhynchus keta; assembly: GCF_023373465.1. NCBI lineage: Eukaryota > Metazoa > Chordata > Actinopteri > Salmoniformes > Salmonidae > Oncorhynchus > Oncorhynchus keta. The sequence goes on along the minus strand of NC_068451.1, from coordinate 26,941,930 downwards.
CTCCTTCTCTCTGCATCCTCCCCTCTACCCTCTCCTCTCCCCTCTCCTCTCCTTCTCTCTGCATCCCTCTCCTCCCCACTCTACACTCTCCTTCTTTCTCCATCCCTCTCCTCTCCCCTCTCCTCTCCCCTCTCCTCTCCTTCTCTCTGCATCCCTCTCTTCTACACTCTCCTCTCCTTCTTTCTCAATCCCTCTCCTCTCCCCTCTCCTCTCCTTCTCTCTCCATCCCTCCCCTCTACCCTCTCCTCTCCCCTCTCCTCTCCTTCTCTCTGCATCCCTCTCCTCTACCCTCTCCTCTCCTTCTCTCTGCATCCCTCTCCTCTACTCTCTCCTCTCCTTCTCTCTGCATCCCTCTCCTCTACCCTCTCCTCTCCTTTCTCCATCCCTCTCCTCTCCCCTCTCCTCTCCTTCTCTCTGCATCCCTCTCCTCTACCCTCTCCTCTCCTTCTCTTCCATCCCTCCCCTCTACACTCTCCTCTTCTTCTTTCTCCATCCCTCTCCTCTCCCCTCTCCTCTCCTTCTCTCTCCATCCCTCTCCTCTCCTTCTCTCTGCATCCTCCTCTCTACCCTCTCCTCTCTCCTCTCCTCTCCTTCTCTCTGCATCCCTCTCCTCTACTCTCCCCTCTCCTTCTCTCTGCATCCCTCCCCTCTACTCTCCCCTCTCCTTCTCTCTGCATCCCTCTCCTCTACTCTCCCCTCTCCTTCTCTCTGCATACCTCTCCTCTACTTTCTCCTCTCCTTCTCTCTGCATACCTCTTCTCTCCACTCTACACTCTCCTTCTTTCTCCATCCCTCTCCTCTACCCTCTCCTCTCCTTCTCTCTCCATACCTCTCCTCTCCACTCTCCTTCTCTCTGCATCCCTCCCCTCTACACTCTCCTCTCCTTCTCTCTGCATCCCTCTCCTCTACTCTCTCCTCTCCTTCTCTCTGCATACCTCTCCTCTACTCTCTCCTCTCCTTCTCTCTCCATCCCTCTCCTCTACCCTCTCCTCTCCTTCTCTCTCCATCCCTCCCCTCTACACTCTCCTCTCCTTCTCTCTCCATCCCTCCCCTCTACACTCTCCTCTCCTTCTCTCTGCATCCCTCTCCTCTACTTTCCCCTCTCCTTCTCTCTGCATACCTCTCCTCTACTCTCTCCTCTCCTTCTCTCTGCATACCTCTCCTCTCCACTCTACACTCTCCTTCTTTCTCCATCCCTGTCCTCTACCCTCTCCTCTCCCCTCTCCTCTCATTCTCTCTGCATCCCTCTCCTCTACCCTCTCCTCTCCTTCTCTCTGCATCCCTCTCCTCTACCCTCTCCTCTCCTTCTTTCTCAGTCCCGCTCCTCTCCTTCTCTCTCCATCCCTCCCCTCTACCCTCTCCTCTCCTTCTCTCTGCATCCCTCTCCTCTACCCTCTCCTCTCCTTCTCTCTGCATCCCGCTCCTCTACCCTCTCCTCTCCTTTCTCCACCCCTCTCCTCTCCCCTCTCCTCTCCTTCTCTCTGCATCCCTGTCCTCTACCCTCTCCTCTCCTTCTCTTCCATCCCTCCCCTCTACATTCTCCTCTCCTTCTTTCTCCATCCCTCTCCTCTCCCCTCTCCTCTCCTTCTCTCTCCATCCCTCTCCTCTCCTTCTCTCTGTATCCTCCCCTCTACCCTCTCCTCTCTCCTCTCCTCTCCTTCTCTCTGCATCCCTCTCCTCTCCCCTCTCCTCTCCTTCTCTCTGCATCCCTCTCCTCTACCCTCTCCTCTCCTTCTCTCTGCATCCCTCTCCTCTACTCTCTCCTCTCCTTCTCTCTGCATCCCTCTCCTCTACCCTCTCCTCTCCTTTCTCCATCCCTCTCCTCTCCCCTCTCCTCTCCTTCTCTCTGCATCCCTCTCCTCTACCCTCTCCTCTCCTTCTCTTCCATCCCTCCCCTCTACACTCTCCTCTTCTTCTTTCTCCATCCCTCTCCTCTCCCCTCTCCTCTCCTTCTCTCTCCATCCCTCTCCTCTCCTTCTCTCTGCATCCTCCTCTCTACCCTCTCCTCTCTCCTCTCCTCTCCTTCTCTCTGCATCCCTCTCCTCTACTCTCCCCTCTCCTTCTCTCTGCATCCCTCCCCTCTACTCCCCTCTCCTTCTCTCTGCATCCCTCTCCTCTACTCTCCCCTCTCCTTCTCTCTGCATACCTCTCCTCTACTTTCTCCTCTCCTTCTCTCTGCATACCTCTTCTCTCCACTCTACCTCTCCTTCTTTCTCCATCCCTCTCCTCTACCCTCTCCTCTCCTTCTCTCTCCATACCTCTCCTCTCCACTCTCCTTCTCTCTGCATCCCTCCCCTCTACACTCTCCTCTCCTTCTCTCTGCATCCCTCTCCTCTACTCTCTCCTCTCCTTCTCTCTGCATACCTCTCCTCTACTCTCTCCTCTCCTTCTCTCTCCATCCCTCTCCTCTACCCTCTCCTCTCCTTCTCTCTCCATCCCTCCCCTCTACACTCTCCTCTCCTTCTCTCTCCATCCCTCCCCTCTACACTCTCCTCTCCTTCTCTCTGCATCCCTCTCCTCTACTTTCCCCTCTCCTTCTCTCTGCATACCTCTCCTCTACTCTCTCCTCTCCTTCTCTCTGCATACCTCTCCTCTCCACTCTACACTCTCCTTCTTTCTCCATCCCTGTCCTCTACCCTCTCCTCTCCCCTCTCCTCTCATTCTCTCTGCATCCCTCTCCTCTACACTCTCCTCTCCTTCTTTCTCAGTCCCGCTCCTCTCCTTCTCTCTCCATCCCTCCCCTCTACCCTCTCCTCTCCTTCTCTCTGCATCCCTCTCCTCTACCCTCTCCTCTCCTTCTCTCTGCATCCCGCTCCTCTACCCTCTCCTCTCCTTTCTCCACCCCTCTCCTCTCCCCTCTCCTCTCCTTCTCTCTGCATCCCTGTCCTCTACCCTCTCCTCTCCTTCTCTTCCATCCCTCCCCTCTACATTCTCCTCTCCTTCTTTCTCCATCCCTCTCCTCTCCCCTCTCCTCTCCTTCTCTCTCCATCCCTCTCCTCTCCTTCTCTCTGTATCCTCCCCTCTACCCTCTCCTCTCTCCTCTCCTCTCCTTCTCTCTGCATCCCTCTCCTTTACACTCTCCTCTCCTTCTCTCTGCATCCCTCTCCTCTACTCTCTCCTCTCCTTCTCTCTCCATCCCTCTCCTCTACACTCTCCTCTCCTTCTCTCTCCATCCCTCCCCTCTACACTCTCCTCTCCTTCTCTCTGCATCCTTCCCCTCTACCCTCTCCTTCTCTCTGCATCCCTCTCCTCTACACTCTCCTCTCCTTCTCTCTGCATCCCTCTCCTCTCCACTCTCCTCTCCTTCTCTCTGCATCCCTCTCCTCTACTCTCTCCTCTCCTTCTCTCTGCATACCTCTCCTCTCTTCCCTTCTCCTCTCTTCTTCTCTTGTTAAATCTGCATCATATGTCTGCTGGGTTGTATAATCCTTACAGTTTACTGTCACTAAGCCCCTGTCATCATCTCTCCCCGATTGCCTCGCCACCCCATTTATAGAACACTGTTAATGTGCTGGGAATGAGATGCTCTCTGTCACTCCCTCTGTCTTCCTCTCTCCCCCCTCTTCTCTCTCTCTCTTTCGCTCTACCTCAGCCTCTCTTTATCTCTCCATCATTATTTCCTTTCCTTTCTTTAATATATGCCACCCCCCACCCACCCACCCACCCACCCTTTCTCTCTCTCTCTCTCTCTCTCTCTCTCTCTCTCTCTCTCTCTCTCTCTCTCTCTCTCTCTCTCTCTGGTTATTTCCTCCCCTGTGTGTTCTCTCAGTGTGGATGTGCTTAAACTTTATAATACTCATCACTCTCTATCTCTCTCCCCCATGTGTCTTTTGCCCCGGAAGTGTGTAAATCTTCTTTCCCTCTCTCTCTCTCTCTCCTCCCATCTCTTTTATCACAGTACTGTATAAGTCCTTCTCTCTCCACCTTCCATCCCCTCTCTCTTTCACTCTCTTTACTTTTCACTCTCTTTAGCACTTTCTCCCTTTCTCTCTTCTCCCTCTCTCTCGTTCCAACTCCAGATCTCTCTCACTCTCTCAACTCTTGCCTTTCTCTTTCTCTACTCCCTCCCCCTGTTCTATTAACTCTTTAACTCCCCCGCTCTCTCTACAGGAAGTTGGATGCCTTTATCTACGATGCAGCTGTGTTGAACTACATGGCCAGGAAAGACGAGGGTTGTAAGGTGATGACCAGACAAGTTTGACTTGATGTATTCTATTTATTTACTCCTTTATTGTGTTTTATTGTCAGCTAGATAGCTGGTTGCTGTCACTTTGTGAAAATTGCATTTGTGAAAATAGCAATACAAAATGTGATGTATTGCTTGGTTGATTGGTTGGGTGAGTGAGTGATTGAGTGAGTAGTTGCTTGCTTGATTGATTGATTGATGTTTGCTTGTCAAAGGTGATGACCATAGGCTCTGGGAAGGTATTTGCCACCACAGGCTACGGTATCGCCCTGCACAAGAACTCCCGCTGGAAACGCCCCCTCGACCTGGCCCTGCTGCAGCTGGTGGGAGACGGTGAGGACAGGGGAGGAGGGGAGGAGGAAGGAGGGAGGGAGATGGGGAAGATAAGGGAGGACGGGAGGAGGAAGGGAGATGGTGAGGACAGGGGAGGAGGAGGGAAGGAGGAAGGGGAAGGATGTAGAGAGTGAGGGGAGACTTGGGGAAGGTTTAAGGTGTGGTAGGGGGTAAAAAGGAGAGGGGATGAGAAAGGGGGAGATGGAGGTCAAAGGGCAAAGGGTAAGGCAAGACGGTCCCTACACCTACCCCTTGGTCCTAACCATTTGATGTTTGCAGATCTGTAAGGTCTGGATAGGTATCAGCAGTTCTGTGTTAGAGCTTCCACCATATTGCTTCCACCTTACAGATCTGCAAATACTGGAGGGTTAGGGCCAAGGGGAAGGGGGAGGGAATGAATTGGGACTGGCTGAGGGAATAAGGTGGGGAGATGGTGATGACTTGTTGGGTCATGATGGGAACGGGGGCAAATGCTATGCTGAGATGAACTGGGGATGAGGCCTGAGGAGTGAGGGACCCTGAACAGGGGACGAGGCCTGAGGAATGAGGGATCTTGAACAGGGAACGAGGCCTGAGGAATGAGGGATCTTGAACAGGGGATGAGGCCTGAGGAATTAGGGTTCTTGAACAGGGGATGAGGCCTGAGGAATGAGGAATGAGCGATCTTGAACAGGGGATAAGGCCTGAGGAATGAGGGATGTTGAACAGGGGATGAGGCCTGAGGAATGAAGGATGTTGAACAGGGGATAAGGCCTGAGGAATGAGGGATGTTGAACAGGGGATGAGGCCTGAGGAATGAGGGATGTTGAACAGGGGATGAGGCCTGTAGAATGAGGGATGTTGAACAGGGGATGAGGCCAGAGGAATGAGGGATGTTGAACAGGGGATGAGGCCAGAGGAATGAGGGATGTTGAACAGGGGATGAGGCCTGAGGAATGAGGGATGTTGAACAGGGGATAAGGCCTGAGGAATGAGGGATGTTGAACAGGGGATGAGGCCTGTAGAATGAGGGATGTTGAACAGGGGATGAGGCCAGAGGAATGAGGGATGTTGAACAGGGGATGAGGCCAGAGGAATGAGGGATGTTGAACAGGGGATAAGGCCAGAGGAATGAGGGATGTTGAACAGGGGATAAGGCCAGAGGAATGAGGGATGTTGAACAGGGAGATGAGGCCAGAGGAATGAGGGATGTTGAACAGGGGATGAGGCCAGAGGAATGAGGGATGTTGAACAGGGGATGAGGCCAGAGGAATGAGGGATGTTGAACAGGGGATAAGGCCAGAGGAATGAGGGATGTTGAACAGGGAGATGAGGCCAGAGGAATGAGGGATGTTGAACAGGGGATGAGGCCTGTTCAGGCATTAGTAGCAGCACTTTACTATTCTTGAGAATCTCTTTTTATATACCTTCCTCTCATCCTCCTCTCTCCCTTTTCTCTCTGTCTTCCATCTGATGAAAGGAAATATTTAGTTTGTGTGTGTCAGTGTTGTTTGGAGGGATCATCACAACTTGTGACAGTTTTATAGTCATTACAGATAAGCTGAGGACCAGAGAGAGAGACAGAGAGGCACAAAGAGACAGAGGGAGAGAAGGACAGAAATGGACTGCAAGAAATAATGGATGAAACAGACAGACTGACTCAACCTCAAGGAATAGTAGAGACACATATAGACATTTCAGTAGAAATAGAGATGACAGTGAGCCAGATAATTCAATAATTGAATTCTGATATGGTGTTATTATAGCACTATGATTGTCCATTTCCAAGTCGGGGATTAGAGAGAAAGAGATTTAGCCTGTAATAGTGAGAAGGGCTGTTTTTAGCAGAGGCTGTCAAAACACGAATGCTTAATTGTCAATTTTACAGTCTACACACACACACACACACACACACACACACACACACACACACACACACACACACACACACACACACACACACACACACACACACACACACACACACACACACACACACACACACACACACACACACACACACACTGTGTTGTCTCAATAGGATGCTCCTTGTTTGGCTTGACTCGTTGTTTAATCGTCTTTGCTCGTGGCGTTGGCGGACAAAGCCCTTTAGCTGCCGACACACTGATAATGCCAAGTCTATGAAACAAGATCCTGGGTAAGAGTTAAACATCCAGACCACTTGGGAAACTCTCTATGCATGGGAAACGGAGCGTTCAGATGTGCACAGGTTGTATTTGTATTTTATTCATGTTATTTGTGGCGTTTAGCATGCCCTTGCTCTTACGTCTGTGTACCTCAGGCTAAACAATGGTGCAGTATGGTGGAGGGCTCTAGTAACAGGAGCCGTTAAGTGAGGATGGATCTGGTAATAGGAAGGTATTATACTGTATGTGGGGATTACTAAAGAAGAGGATTCATTCCTAGAGGATAGGAGATGTTTCTCACATTCACGCTTCCTTAAGGGCCGCTTCTCAACATCCATTCTGACATCCTCTTCTATTCCATTATTCCGTTATTCCTCTTATGTCAGTTTATATTATGTCATGTTGTTATGTCTTGTCATAACTGCATTCAGGAGGAGAGACACTGACTCATGTGAGATCTATAGCATCTATCACCATTTTCTCTGGATAATGGTTGCACAATGTGTGACTCTGAAATCTTATTGATCTCTCCACAACCAGCACATCTGCAGTGCACAAAGGTTTCCTTTCTCCTTTTGAGATCTAAAGTAGTTTGCATAGGGTTTGATAAAAGCAGTAGTTTGTATATGATTTGAGAAGCAGTTGGTTGTTTTGTCTAGGGCTTGATAGAAATGAGATTATATATACTTTGCCGCCCAGGCAGCTACCATGTACCCACACGTCTGTGGACATGTCTGGCAGGATGTCATGGGTGGCCATTTGACAGAATTGCCCCTACCCCCTATTGCCCATGTTTTCCCTAAAATCGCCTTGCTGGAACATGCCAGCTGTGTGGTGGCAGCGCCAGCTCTACCTGACCTCACCTGCCAAGTAGGTCAGATGAACTGTGTGGATTTGACACACCTGCCAGATTTGGCAGGCTGGAGCTGGCTGGAGCTGCGAAGAGAGATGGATGCCATCAAAACAAAAACATTTTACAGCTATGGTCAGAGAGAGAGAGAGAGAGAGAGAGAGAGAGAGAGAGAGAGAGAGAGAGAGAGAGAGAGAGAGAGAGAGAGAGAGAGAGAGAGAGAGAGAGAGAGAGAGAGAGAGAGAGAGAGAGAGAGAGAGAGAGAGAGAGAGAGAGAGAGAGAGAGAGAGAGAGAGAAAAAACAGTAGAAAGCACAGTCAAGTGGAGAGAAAGCCCAAAGGATGAGACAGAGCTTAGTAAAAGGTTTTTGTTTGGAGGAACGTGTGTGTATGCTTTTCCTATTCTGTGTCATTGTGTTTCAATATGGCAGTTATCCATATCAATGTGTCATTGGTGAAGGTCAAGACTGAAGAGATACACTCAAAGTCAAGTGGAAAAAAGGCACAGAAAGTGGAATTTTTTCTAAAGATTCTCGTCTTCTCTTTGGGAAGGCAGCTTTATACAGGTACCTCTGTCTGTTGTTGCGTTCCAATATGCCCTGGTCCATCTGTTGCTGAAGCTGTGGAGTCTGGCTAAACGGCTAATGATGTTCAACAGAAGTCCCATTAGTCAAATCACACGGCTGACTGGGCCGGCATGATTTAAGCAACGACAGCATGGGATGTAGTATAGAGGTCAGTAGTATAGCAGGGTTGGGGTCAGCTAAATTTCAATTCAGTCAGACAATAAATACTATGAGGACTTTTCAATTAATATCCTGAAGTGATGCAATTAAAATAAACTTGGCACTATAACCCTGGACAGTATCAGTAGTGTTATAGTGTTGACACTATATAAATAATTACATTAAATATTGTACGTACCTGCAGTTTAGTATGATTACTATTCATGTGTTCATGGTTATTATTGGCATTGGCCTTGACCGTGACTGTTCCCCTCTGATGATCACCCAGAGTTGTACCTGTCCAATGTGACTCTACCACAGGTTGAGTGGGCTGTATCACTTTTCTGTATTTGTACTGTTTGTACATGGTTATACACCTTTTATTTCTTAGGTTGAAAGTAAAGGAAAGTAATATTGAATTGCTTGTGGTCATTCCTTGTCAAGTTACTACAGGTAGAATTAGCAGTACTAGTAGTAGTAGTAATAGTAACTGCTGTAGCATAACTGGTCGTTGCTGTGATAGTGGAACAGTAATAGGGGTTGTTATGAGAGTAGAGCAGCAGCAGAAGTTGTTATTATGAGAGTAGAGCAGTAATAGTGGTTGTTGTGACAGTACAGTAGTAGTGGTTGTTATGATAGTAGAACAGTAGTAGTAGTGGTTGTTATGATAGTAGAACAGTAGTAGTAGTGGTTGTTATGATAGTAGAACAGTAGTAGTAGTGGTTGTTATGATAGTAGAACAGTAGTAGTAGTGGTTGTTATGATAGTAGAGCAGTAGCAGTGGTGGTTATGATAGTAGAGCAGTAGTGGTGCTGGTGGCTATGATAGTAGAGCAGTAGTGGTGCTGGTTGCTATGATAGTAGAGCAGTAGTAGTAGTGGTTGCTATGATAGTAGAGCAGTAGCAGTGGTGGTTATGATAGTAGAGCAGTAGTGGTGCTGGTGGCTATGATAGTAGAGCAGTAGTGGTGCTGGTTGCTATGATAGTAGAGCAGTAGTAGTGCTGGTTGCTATGATAGTAGAGCAGTAGCAGTGGTGGTTATGATAGTAGAGCAGAAGTGGTGCTGGTTGCTATGATAGTAGAGCAGTAGTAGTGCTGGTTACTATGATAGTAGAGCAGTAGCAGTGGTGGTTATGATAGTAGAGCAGGAGTGGTAGTGGTGGTTATGATAGTAGAGCAGTAGTAGTGGTGGTTATGATAGTAGAGCAGAAGTGGTGCTGGTTGCTATGATAGTAGAGCAGTAGTAGTGCTGGTTACTATGATAGTAGAGCAGTAGCAGTGGTGGTTATGATAGTAGAGCAGGAGTGGTAGAGGTGGTTATGATAGTAGAGCAGTACTAGTGGTGGTTATGAGAGTAGAGCAGTAGTAGTGGTTGTTGTGACAGTATAGTAGTAGTGGTTGTTATGATAGTAGAACAGTAGTAGTAGTGGTTGTTATGATAGTAGAACAGTAGTAGTAGTGGTGGTTATGATAGTAGAGGAGAAGTGGTACTGGTTGTTATGATAGTAGAGCAGTAGTAGTGGAGGTTATGATAGTAGAGCAGTAGTAGTGGTTGTTATGGTAGAAGAGCAGTAGTAGTGGTTGCTACGATAGTAGAGCAGTAGTAGTGATGGTTGTTAGGGTAGTAGAGCAGTAGTAGTGGTTGCTACGATAGTAGAGCAGTAGTAGTAGTGGTTGCTATGATAGTAGAGCAGTAGTAGTAGTGGTTAGAATGATAGTAGAACAGTTGTCGTCGTTGTTGTTATGACAGTGGAGCAGTAGTGGTGCTGGTTTTTCTGATAGTAGTAGTAGTTGTGGTTGTTATGATAGTTGAGCAGTAATAGTGGTGGTTATGATAGTAGAGCAGTAGTTGTAGTGGTTATGATAGTAGATCTATAGTAGTAGTGGTTGTTATGATAGTAGAATAGCAGAAGTGGTTGTTATGATAGTAGTGGTTGTTAAGCTGATAAGTTGTAGTGGTGGTTATGATAGGAGAGCAGGAGTAGAGGTGGTTATGATACTAGAGTAGTGGAAGTAGTGGCTGTTATATTAGTAGAGCAGTAGAAGTGGTTGTTATGATAGTAGGCAGTAAATCAAATCAAATCAAATGTTATTTGTCACATACACATGGTTAGCAGATGTTAATGCGAGTGTAGCGAAATGCTTGTGCTTCTAGTTCCGACAATGCAGTGATAACCAACAAGTAATCTAACTAACAATTCCAAAACTACTGTCTTATGCACAGTGTAAGGGGATAAGGAATATGTACATAAGGATATATGAATGAGTGATGGTACAGAGCAGCATACAGTAGATGGTATCGAGTACAGTATATACATATGAGATGAGTATGTAGACAAAGTAAACAAAGTGGCTAGTGATACATGTATGACATAAGGATGCAGTAGATGATATAGAGTACAGTATATACGTATGCATATGAGATGAATAATGTAGGGTAAGTAACATTATATAAGGTAGCATTGTTTAAAGTGGCTAGTGATATATTTAAATCATTTCCCATCAATTCCCATTATTAAAGTGGCTGGAGTTGGGTCAGTGTCAATGACAGTGTGTTGGCAGCAGCCACTCAATGTTAGTGGTGGCTGTTTAACAGTCTGATGGCCTTGAGATAGAAGCTGTTTTTCAGTCTCTCGGTCCCAGCTTTGATGCACCTGTACTGACCTCGCCTTCTGGATGATAGCGGGGTGAAAGGCAGTGGTTCGGGTGGTTGATGTCCTTGATGATCTTTATGGCCTTCCTGTAACATCGGGTGGTGTAGGTGTCCTGGAGGGCAGGTAGTTTGCCCCCGGTGATGCGTTGTGCAGACCTCACTACCCTCTGGAGAGCCTTACGGTTGAGGGCGGAGCAGTTGCCGTACCAGGCGGTGATACAGCCCGCCAGGATGCTCTCGATTGTGCATCTGTAGAAGTTTGTGAGTGCTTTTGGTGACAAGCCAAATTTCTTCAGCCTCCTGAGGTTGAAGAGGCGCTGCTGCGCCTTCTTCACAACGCTGTCAGTGTGAGTGGACCAATTCAGTTTGTCTGTGATGTGTATGCCGAGGAACTTAAAACTTGCTACCCTCCACTACTGTTCCATCGATGTGGATAGGGGGGTGTTCCCTCTGCTGTTTCCTGAAGTCCACAATAATCTCCTTAGTTTTGTTGACGTTGAGTGTGAGGTTATTTTCCTGACACCACACTCCGAGGGCCCTCACCTCCTCCCTGTAGGCCGTCTCGTCGTTGTTGGTAATCAAGCCTACCACTGTTGTGTCGTCCGCAAACTTGATGACTGAGTTGGAGGCGTGCGTGGCCACGCAGTCGTGGGTGAACAGGGAGTACAGGAGAGGGCTCAGAACGCACCCTTGTGGGGCCCCCGTGTTGAGGATCAGCGGGGAGGAGATGTTGTTGCCTACCCTCACCACCTGGGGGTGGCCCGTCAGGAAGTCCAGTACCCAGTTGCACAGGGCGGGGTCGAGACCCAGGGTCTCGAGCTTGATGACGAGCTTGGAGGGTACTATGGTGTTAGTAGTAGTGGTTGTTATGATAGTAGAACAGTACTAGTGGTTGTTATGATAGTAGAACAGTAATAGTGGTTGTTATGATAGTAGAGCAGTGGTGGTAGTTGTGGTTATAATAGTAGAGCATTAGTAGTGATGGTAGCTATGATAGTAGAGCAGTAGTAGTGGTTGTTATGATAGTAGAGCAGAAGTTGTAGTGCTGGTTATGATAGTAAGAGCAGAAGTTGTAGTGCTGGTTATGATAGGAGAGCAGTAGTAGTGGTGGTTATGATAGTAGAGCAGAAGTTGTAGTGCTGGTTATGATAGGAGAGCAGGAGAAGTGGTGGTTATGATAGTAGAGCAGTGGAAGTAGTGGTTGTTATGATATTAGAGCAGTAGAAGTGGTGCTGGTTGTTTTTTGGTAGAGCAGTAGAAGTAGTGGTTGTTATGATAGTCGAGCATTAGTCGTGGCTGTTAAGATAGTAGAGCAGTAAGAGTAATTGTGGTTATGATAGTAGAACAGCAGTTGTAGTGGTTGTTATTAGTGGTTGTTGTGATAGTAGAGCAGTAGTAGTAGTGGTTTTTATGATAGTAGAGCAGAAGTAGTTGTAGTGGTGGTTATGATAGAAGAGCAGAAGTAGTGGTTGTTATTATGGTGGTGCAGCAGTAGTGTTTGTTGTGGTAGTAGAGCAGTAGTAGTGGTTGTTACGATAGTAGAGCAGTAGTAGTATTGGTTGTTATGATAGTAGAGCAGTAGTGGTGCTGATTTTTATGATAGTTGAGCAGAAGTTGTTGTGGTTGTTATGACTGAAGAACAGAAGTAGTGGTTGTTATTATGGTGGAGCAGTAGTAGTGTTTGTTGTGATAGTTGAGCAGTAGTAGGGGTTGTTATGATAGTAGATCATTAGTAGTGGTGGTTATGATAGTAGATCAGTAGTTGTAGTGGTGTTTATGATAGAAGAGCAGTAGTAGTGGTTGTTATGGTAGAAGAGCAGTAGTAGTAGTGGTTGCTATGTGGTTGCTATGTGGTCCTTCTGTGGCTCAGTTGGTAGAGCATGGCGCTTGTAACGCCAGGGTAGTGGGTTCGATTCCCGGGACCACCCATACGTAGAATGTATGCACACATGACTGTAAGTCGCTTTGGATAAAAGCGTCAGCTAAATGGCATATATTATTATATTATTATTATATTATTACTATGATTGAAGAGCAGTAGTAGTAGTGGTTGTTATGATAGTAGAGCAGTAGTAGTAGCGGTTGTTATGATAGGAGAGCAGTAGTTGAAGTCGTGTTTATGATAGAAGAGCAGTAGTAGTGGTTGTTATGGTAGAAGAACAGTAGTAGTAGTGGTTGCTATGATTGAAGAGCAGTAGTTGTAGTGGGAATGAAAATAGAGCACGAGTAGTGGTTGTTGTAATTGTAGAGCAGTAATAGTGGTTGTTATGATAGTAGAGCAGTGGTGGTAGTGGTGGTTATAATAGTAGAGCAGTAGTAGTGATGGTAGCTATGATAGTAGAGCAGTAGTAGTAGCGGTTGTTATGATAGTAGAGCAGTTGTGGTGCTGGTTTTTATGATAGTTGAGCAGCAATTGTAGTGGTTGTTATGACTGAAGAACAGAAGTAGTGGTTGTTATTATGGTTTAGCAGTAGTAGTGTTTGTTGTGATAGTTGAGCAGTAGTAGGGGTTGTTATGATAGTAGATCATTAATAGTGGTGTTTATGATAGAAGAGCAGTAGTTGTAGTGGTGTTTATGATAGTCGAGCAGTAGTAGTGGTGGTTATGATAGTAAGAGCAGTAGTAGTAGTGCTGGTTATGATAGGAGAGCAGGAGAAGTGTTGGTTATGATAGTAGAGCAGTGGAAGTAGTGGTTGTTATGATAGTAGAACAGGAGTTGTAGTGGTTGTTATTATGGTAGAGCAGCAGTAGTGGTGGTTATGATAGGTGTGCAGTAGTAGTGGTGGTTATGATAGTAGAGCAGTAGTGGTGCTGGTTGTTATGATAGTAGAGCAGTGGTAGTGGTGGTTATGATAGTAGAGCAGTGGTAGTGGTGGTTATGATAGTAGAGCAGTGGTAGTGGTGGTTATGATAGTAGAGCAGTAGTAGTGGCGGTTATGATAGTAGAGCAGTAGTGGTGCTGGTTGCTATGATAGGAGAGAAGTAGAATTGATGGTTGTTTTGAGAGTAGAGCAGTAGAAGTGGTTGCTATGATCGTAGAGCAGTAGTAGTGGTTGTTATGATAGTAGAACAGTAGTAGTGGTTGTTATCATAGTAGAACAGTAGTAGTGCCGGTTTTTATGATAGTAGAGCAGAAGTTGTAGTGGTGTTTATAATAGTAGATCAGTAGTGGTGATGGTAGCTATGATAGTAGAGCCATAATAGTGGTTGTTGTGATAGTAGAGCAGTAGTAGTAGTGGTTTTTATGATAGTAGAGCAGAAGTAGTTGTAGTGGTGGTTATGATAGAAGAGCAGAAGTAGTGGTTGTTATTATGGTGGTGCAGCAGTAGTGTTTGTTGTGGTAGTAGAGCAGTAGTAGGGGTGGTGGTTATGGTAGAAGAGCAGTAGTAGTATTGGTTGATATGATATTAGAGCAGTAGTTGTAGTGGTAATGAAAATAGAGCACTAGTAGTGATTGTTATGACTGTAGAGCAGTAATAGTGTTTTTTATGGTAGTAAAGTGGTTGTTGTGATTGTAGAGCAGTAATAGTGGGTCTTATGACGGCAGAGCAGTAGCTGTGGTTGTTATGATAGTGGAGCAGTAGAAGTAGTGGTTGTTATGATAGTAGGAGGTAGTAGTGGTTGTTATGATAGTAGAGCAGTAGTAGTGGTTGTTATGATAGTAGGCAGTAGTAGTGGTTGTTATGATAGTAGAACAGTAGTAGTGGTTGTTATGATAGTAGAGCTGTAGTTGTAGTGGTGGTCATGATAGTAGAGAGGTATTAGTAGTGGTTGTTATGATAGAAGACTGATAGTAGTGGTGGTTGTTATGACAGTAGAGTGGTAGTAGTTGTTGTTATGATAGTAGAGTGGTAGTAGTAGTTGATGTTATGATAGTAACGCAGTAATAGTGGTTGTTATGATAGTAGAGTGGTAGTTGTAGTGGTTGTTATGATAGTAGAGTGGTAGCAGTAGTGGCTGTTATGATAGTAGAGCAGTAGTTGTAGTGGTTGTTGTGATAGTAGAGTGGTAGTAGTAGTGGTTGTGATAGTAGAGTGGTAGTAGTAGTGGTTGTTATGATCTTAAATTAGTAATAGTGGTTGTTATGATAGTAGAGTGGTAGTAGTAGTGGTTGTTGTGATAGTTGAGCAGTAGTAGTAGTTGTTACGATAGTAGAGCAGTAGTAGTAGTGGTTGTAATGATAGTAGAGCAGCAGTTGTGGTGGGTGTTATGATAGTGGAGTGGTAGTGGTAGTGGTTGTTATGATAGTATAGTGGTAGTAGTAGTAGTTGTTATGATAGGAGAGAGTGTAACGGCGTTCTTCGTTTGTTGAAAGAGAGTCGGACCGAAATGCAGCGTGGTGGTTACTCATGTCTTTAATAAATGAAGAGCGATACATGAAATAACTTATACAAAAGCAAAACAACAAACGGAACGTGAAAACCTAATTACAGCCTATCTGGTGAAACTACACAGAGACAGGAACAATCACCCACGGAATACAAAGTGAAACCCAGGCTACCTAAATACGGTTCCCAATCAGAGACAACGAGAATCACCTGACTCTGATTGAGAACCGCCTCAGGCAGCCAACCTATGCTACACCCCTACTCAGCCGCAATCCCAATACCTACAAAAAACCCAATACGAAACACAACATTAAACCCATGTCACACCCTGGCCTGACCAAATATATAACGAAAACACAAAACACTATGACCAAGGCGTGACAGAGAGGTAGTAGTAGTGGTTGTTATGATAGTAGACTGGTAGTAGTGGTGGTTGTTATGATAGTAGAGCAGTAGTAGTAGTGGTTGTTGTGATAGTAGAGTGGTAGTAGTAGTTGTTGTTATGATAGTAGAGTGGTAGTAGTAGTGGTTGTTATGATAGTAACGCAGTAATAGTGGTTGTTATGATAGTAGAGTGGTAGTAGTAGTTGTTGTTATGATAGTAAAGCAGTAATAGTGGTTGTTATGATAGTAGAGTGGTAATAGTGGTTGTTATGATAGTAGAGTGGTAATAGTGGTTGTTATGATAGTAGAGGGGTAATTGTGGTTGTTATGATAGGTAAGCCGTAATAGTGGTTGTTCTGATAGTAGAGCAGAAGTTGTAGTGGTTGTTATGATGGTAAAGCAGTAATAGTGGTTGTTATGATAGTAGAGTGGTAATAGTGGTTGTTATGATAGTAGAGTGGTAATAGTAGTGGTTTTTGTGATAGTAGTGCAGTAATAGTGGTTGTTATGATAGTAGAGTCGTAGTTGTAGTGGTTGTTATTATAGGTGAGTGGTAGTAGTAGTGGTTGTTATGATAGTAGAGCAGTAGTGGTAGTGGTTGTTATGATAGTGGAGTGGTAGTAGTAGTGGTTGTTATGATAGTAGAGTGGTAGTAGTAGTGGTTGTTATGATAGTAGAGTGGTAGTAGTAGTGGTTGTTATGATAGTAGAGTGGTAGTAGTAGTGGTTGTTATGATAGTACAGCAGTAATAGTGTTTGTAATGATAGTAGAGTGGTAGGAGTAGTGGTTGTTATGATAGTAAAGCAGTAATAGTGGTTGTTATGATAGTAGAGTGGTAATAGTGGTTGTTATGATAGTAGAGGGGTAATTGTGGTTGTTATGATAGGAAAGCCGTAATAGTGGTTGTTCTGATAGTAGAGTGGAAATAGTCATTGTTATGATGGTAAAGCAGTAATAATGGTTGTTATGATAGTGGAGTGGTAATCGTAGTGGTTGTTGTGATAGTAGAGTGGTAGTAGTAGTTGTTGTTATGATAGTAAAGTGGTAGTAGTAGTGGTTGTTATGATAGTAACGCAGTAATAGTGGTCGTTATGATAGTAGAGTCGTAGTTGTAGTGGTTGTTATGATAGGTGAGTGGGAGTAGTAGTGGTTGTTATGATAATAGAGCAGTAGTTGTAGTGGTTGTTATGATATTAGAGTGGTAGTAGAAGTGGTTATTATGATAGTAAAGCAGTAGTAGTAGTGGTTGTTATGATAGTAGAGTGGTAGCAGTAGTGGTTGTTATGATAGTAGAGTGGTAGTAGTAGTGGTTGTTATGATAGTAAAGCAGTAATAGTGGCTGTTATGATAGTAGAGCAGTAGTAGTAGTGGTTGTTATGGTAGTAAATCAGTAATAGTGGTTATTATGATAGTAGAGCAGTAGTAGTAGTGGTTGTTGTGATAGTAGAGTCGTAGTTGTAGTGGTTGTTATGATAGTAGAGTGGAAGTAGTAGTGGTTGTTATGCAAGTAGAGTGGTAGTAGTAGCGGTTGTTGTGATAGTAGAGTGGTAGTAGTAGTGGTTGTTATGATAGTAGAGTGGTAGTAGTAGTGGTTGTTATGATAGTAAAGCAGTAATAGTGGCTGTTATGATAGTAGAGCAGTAGTTGTGGTGGGTGTTATGATAGTAGAGTGGTCGTGGTAGTGGTTGTTATGATAGTATAGTGGTAGTAGTGGTGGTTGTTATGATAGTAGAGCAGTAGTAGTAGTGGTTGTTGTGATAGTAGAGTGGTAGTAGTAGTGGTTGTTATGATAGTAACGCAGTAATAAAGGTTGTTATGATAGTAGAGTGGTAGTAGTAGTTGTTGTTATGATAGTAGAGTGGTAGTAGTAGTGGTTGGTTGTTATGTTATGTTAGTTGTTATGATAGTGGTAGTAGTAGTGGTTGTTATGATAGTTAGTATAGTGGTTGATAGTAGAGTGGTAGTAGTAGTGGTTGTTATGATAGTAGAGTGGTAGTAGTAGTTGTTGTTATGATAGTAGAGTGGTAGTAGTAGTGTTGTTATGATAGTATAGCAGTAGTAGTGGTTGTTATGATAGTAGAGTGGTAGTAGTAGTGTTGTTATGAGTAGAGCAGTAGTAGTAGTGGTTGTTGTGATAGTAGAGTGGTAGTGGTAGTTTGTAGTGTTGGTATTATGATAGTAGAGTAGGAGTAGTGGTTGTTATGTAGTAGTAGTGGTTGTTATGATAGTAGAGTGGTTGTTAGATAGTGTAGTGGTAGTGGTTGTTATGATAGTAGAGTGGTAGTAGTAGTGGTTGTTATGATAGTAGAGTGGTAGTAGTAGTGGTTGTTAGTGGTTGTTAGATAGAGTGGTAGTAGTAGTGTTGTTGTTATGATAGTAGAGTGGTAGTAGTAGTGGTTGTTATGATAGTAAGCAGTAGTAGTGGTGTTGTTATGATAGTAGAGTGGTAGTTGTAGTGGTTGTTATGATAGTAGAGCAGTAGTAGTTAGTGGTTGTTATGATAGTAGAGTGGTAGTAGTAGTGGTTGTTATGATAGTAGTAGTAGTAGTAGTGGTTGTTATGATAGTCGAGTGGTAATAGTAGTGGTTTTTGTGATAGTAACGCAGTAATAGTGGTTGTTATGATAGTAGAGTCGTAGTTGTAGTGGTTGTTATTATAGTAGAGTGGTAGTAGTAGTGGTTGTTATGATAGTAGAGCAGTAGTTGTAGTGGTTGTTATGATAGTAGAGTAGTAGTAGTGGTTGTTATGATAGTAGAGTGGTAGTAGTAGTGGTTGTTATGATAGTAGAGTGGTAGTAGTAGTGGTTGTTATGATTGTCGAGTGGTAGTAGGAGTGGTTGTTATGATAGTAAAGCAGTAATAGTGGTTGTTATGATAGTAGAGTGGTAATAGTGGTTGTTATGATAGTAGAGTGGTAATAGTGGTTGTTATGATAGTAGAGGGGTAATTGTGGTTGTTATGATAGGTAAGCCGTAATAGTGGTTGTTCTGATAGTAGAGTGGCAGTAATAGTGGTTGTTATGATAGTAAAGCAGTAATAGTGGTTGTTATGATAGTAGAGTGGTAGTAGTAGTGGTTGTTATGATAGTAGAGTGGTCGTAGTAGTGGTTGTTATGATAGTAAAGCAGTAATAGTGTCTGTTATGATAGTAGAGTGGTAATAGTGGTTGTTGTGATAGTAGAGTGGTAGTCGTAGTGGTTGTTGTGATAGTAAAGTGGTAGTAGTAGTGGTTGTTATGATAGTAGACTGGTAGTAGTGGTGGTTGTTATGAAAGTAGAGCAGTAGTAGTAGTGGTTGTTATGATAGTAGAGTGGTAGTAGTAGTGGTTATTATGATAGTAGAGTGGTACTAGTAGTGGTTGTTATGATAGTAGAGCAGTAGTGGTAGTGGTTGTTATGATAGTAGAGTGGTAGTAGTAGTGGTTGTTATGATAGTAGAGTGGTAGTAGTAGTTGTTGTTATGATAGTAGAGTGGTAATAGTGGTTGTTATGATAGTAGAGCAGTAGTAGTAGTGGTTGTTGTGATAGTAGAGTGGTAGTAGTAGTGGTTGTTGTGATAGTAGAGTGGTTGTAGTAGTTGTTGTTATGATAGTAGAGTGGTAGTAGTAGTGGTTGTTATGATAGTAACGCAGTAATAAAGGTTGTTATGATAGTAGAGTGGTAGTAGTAGTTGTTGTTATGATAGTAGAGTGGTAGTAGTAGTGGTCGTTATGTTAGTAGAGTGGTAGTAGTAGTGGTTGTTGTGATAGTAGAGTGGTAGTAGTAGTGGTTGTTGTGGTAGTAGTAGTTGTTGTTATGATAGTAGAGTGGTAGTAGTAGTGGTTGTTATGATAGTCGATTGGTAGTAGCAGTGGTTGTTATGATAGTACAGCAGTAATAGTGTTTGTAATGATAGTAGAGTGGTAGGAGTAGTGGTTGTTATGATAGTAAAGCAGTAATAGTGGTTGTTATGATAGTAGAGTCGTAGTTGTAGTGGTTGTTATGATAGTAGAGCAGTAGTAGTAGCGGTTGTTGTGATAGTAGAGTGGTAGTTGTAGTGGTTGTTATGATAGTATAGCAGTAGTAGTAGTGGTTGTTATGATAGTCGAGTGGTCGTGGTAGTGGTTGTTATGATAGTATAGTGGTAGTAGTGGTGGTTGTTATGATAGTAGAGCAGTAGTAGTAGTGGTTGTTGTGATAGTAGAGTGGTAGTAGTAGTGGTTGTTATGATAGTAACGCAGTAATAAAGGTTGTTATGATAGTAGAGTGGTAGTAGTAGTTGTTGTTATGATAGTAGAGTGGTAGTAGTAGTGGTCGTTATGTTAGTAGAGTGGTAGTAGTAGTGGTTGTTGTGATAGTAGAGTGGTAGTAGTAGTGGTTGTTGTGATAGTAGAGTGGTAGTAGTAGTTGTTGTTATGATAGTAGAGTGGTAGTAGTAGTGTTTGTTATGATAGTAACGCAGTAATAGTGGTTGTTATGATAGTAGAGTGGTAGTTGTAGTGGTTGTTATGCTAGTAGAGCAGTAGTAGTAGCGGTTGTTATGATAGTAGAGTGGTAGTTGTAGTGGTTGTTATGATAGTATAGCAGTAGTAGTAGTGGTTGTTATGATAGTCGAGTGGTAGTTGTAGTGGTTGTTATGATAGTACAGCAGTAATAGTGGTTGGTATGATAGTAGATTGGTAGTAGTAGTGGTTGTTATGATAGTAGAGTGGTAATAGTGGTTGTTATGATAGTAGAGTGGTAATAGTGGTTGTTATGATAGTAGAGTGGTAATAGTCGTTGTTATGATAGTAAAGCAGTAATAGTGGTTGTTGTGATAGTAGAGCAGTAGTTGTAGTGGTTGTTATGATGGTAAAGCAGTAATAGTGGTTGTTATGATAGTAGAGTGGTAGTAGTGGTTGTTATGATAGTAGAGTGGTACTAGTAGTGGTTGTTATGATAGTAAGTAGTAATAGTGGTTGTTATGATAGTAGAGTGGTAGTAGTAGTGGTTGTTATGATAGTAGAGTGGTAGTAGTAGTGGTTGTTATGATAGTAGAGCAGTAGTGGTAGTGGTTGTTATGATAGTGGAGTGGTAGTAGTAGTGGTTGTTATGATAGTAGAGCGGTAGTAGTAGTGGTTGTTATGATTGTCGAGTGGTAGTAGGAGTGGTTGTTATGATAGTAAACCAGTAATAGTGGTTGTTATGATAGTAGAGTGGTAATAGTGGTTGTTATGATAGTAGAGTGGTAATAGTGGTTGTTATGATAGTAGAGGGGTAATTGTGGTTGTTATGATAGGAAAGCCGTAATAGTGGTTGTTCTGATAGTAGAGTGGTAAATAGTCATTGTTATGATGGTAAAGCAGTAATAATGGTTGTTATGATAGTGGAGTGGTAGCCGTAGTGGTTGTTGTGATAGTAGAGTGGTAGTAGTAGTTGTTGTTATGATAGTAACGCAGTATTAGTGGTCGTTATGATAGTAGAGTCGTAGTTGTAGTGGTTGTTATGATATTAGAGTGGTAGTAGAAGTGGTTATTATGATAGTAGAGTGGTAGTAGTAGTGGTTGTTATGATAGTAGAGCAGTAGTGGTAGTGGTTGTTATGATAGTAGAGTGGAAGTAGTAGTGGTTGTTATGATAGTAGAGTGGTAGTAGAAGTGGTTATTATGATAGTAGAGTGGTACTAGTAGTGGTTGTTATGATAGTAGAGCAGTAGTGGTCGTGGTTGTTATGATAGTAGAGTGGTAGTAGTAGTGGTTGTTATGATAGTAAAGCAGTAATAGTGGTTGTTATGATAGTAGAGTGGTCATAGTGGTTGTTATGATAGTAGAGTGGTAATAGTGGTTGTTATGATAGTAGAGCAGTAGTAGTAGTGGTTGTTGTGATAGTAGAGTGGTAGTAGTAGTGGTTGTTGTGATAGTAGAGTGGTTGTAGTAGTTGTTGTTATGATAGTAGAGTGGTAGTAGTAGTGGTTGTTATGATAGTAACGCAGTAATAAAGGTTGTTATGATAGTAGAGTGGTAGTAGTAGTTGTTGTTATGATAGTAGAGTGGTAGTAGTAGTGGTCGTTATGTTAGTAGAGTGGTAGTAGTAGTGGTTGTTGTGATAGTAGAGTGGTAGTAGTAGTGGTTGTTATGTTAGTAGAGTGGTAGTAGTAGTGGTTGTTGTGATAGTAGCGTGGTAGTAATAGTGGTTGGTATGATAGTAGATTCGTAGTTGTAGTGGTTGTTATGATAGGTGAGTGGTAGTAGAAGTGGTTATTATGATAGTAGAGTGGTAGTAGTAGTGGTTGTTATGATAGTAAAGCAGTAATAGTGGTTGTTATGATAGTAGAGTGGTAATAGTGGTTGTTATGAAAGTAGAGTGGTAGTAGTAGTGGTTGTTGTGATAGTAGAGTTGTAGTAGTAGTGGTTGTTGTGATAGTAGAGTGGTAGTAGTAGTTGTTGTTATGATAGTAGAGTGGTAGTAGTAGTGTTTGTTATGATAGTAATGCAGTAATAGTGGTTGTTATGATAGTAGAGTGGTAGTAGTAGTGGTTGTTATGATAGTAGAGTGGTAGTAGTAGTGGTTGTTATGATAGTAGAGTGGTAGTAGTAGTGGTTGTTATGATAGTAAAGCAGTAATAGTGGTTGTTATGATAGTAGAGTGGTAATAGTGGTTGTTATGATAGTAGAGTGGTAATAGTGGTTGTTATGATAGTAGAGTGGTAGTAGTGGTTGTTATGATAGTAGAGTGGTAGTAGTAGTGGTTGTTATGATAGTAGAGCAGTAGTGGTAGTGGTTGTTATGATAGTAGAGTGGTAGTTGTAGTGGTTGTTATGATAGTATAGCAGTAGTAGTAGTGGTTGTTATGATAGTAGAGTGGTAGTTGTAGTGGTTGTTATGATAGTACAGCAGTAATAGTGTTTGTAATGATAGTAGAGTGGCAGTAGTAGTGGTTGTTATGATAGTAGAGTGGTAGTAGTAGTGGTTGTTATGATAGTCGAGTGGTAGTAGGAGTGGTTGTTATGATAGTACAGCAGTAGTAGTGGTTGTTATGATAGTAGAGTGGTAGTAGTAGTGGTTGTTATGATAGTAAAGCAGTAGTAGTGGTTGTTATTATGATAGTAGAGTGGTAGTGGTAGTGGTTGTTATGATAGTAGAGTGGTAGTAGTAGTGGTTGTTATGATAGTAGAGCAGTAGTAGTAGTGGTTGTTGTGATAGTAGAGTGGTAGTAGTAGTGGTTGTTGTGATAGTAGAGTGGTAGTAGTAGTGGTTGTTATGATAGTAGAGTGGTAGTAGTAGTGGTTGTTATGATAGTAAAGCAGTAATAGTGGTTGTTATGATAGTAGAGTGGTAGTAGTAGTGGTTGTTATGATAGTAGAGTGGTAGTAGTAGTGGTTGTTATGATAGTAGAGCAGTAGTAGTAGTGGTTGTTATGATAGTAGAGTGGTAGTAGTAGTGGTTGTTATGATAGTAGAGTGGTAGTAGTAGTGGTTGTTATGATAGTAGAGTGGTAGTAGTAGTGGTTGTTATGATAGTAGAGTGGTAGTAGTAGTGGTTGTTATGATAGTAGAGTGGTAGTAGTAGTGGTTGTTATGATAGTAGAGTGGTAGTAGTAGTGGTTGTTGTGATAGTAAAGTGGTTGTAGTAGTGGTTGTTATGATAGTAGAGTGGTAGTAGTAGTGGTTGTTATGATAGTAGAGTGGTAGTAGTAGTGGTTGTTGTGATAGTAGAGTGGTAGTAGTAGTGGTTGTTATGATAGTAGAGTGGTAGTAGTAGTGGTTGTTATGATAGTAGAGTGGTAGTAGTAGTGGTTGTTATGATAGTAATGCAGTAATAGTGGTTGTTATGATAGTAGAGTGGTAGTTGTAGTGGTTGTTATGATAGTAGAGCAGTAGTAGTAGTGGTTGTTGTGATAGTAGAGTGGTAGTTGTAGTGGTTGTTATGATAGTACAGCAGTAATAGTGTTTGTAATGATAGTAGAGTGGTAGGAGTAGTGGTTGTTATGATAGTAGAGCAGTAGTGGTAGTGGTTGTTATGATAGTAGAGTGGTAGTTGTAGTGGTTGTTATGATAGTAGTAGTAGTGGTTGTTATGATAGCCAGTAAGTAGTGGTTGTTATGATAGTGGTAGTAGTAGTGTTGTTAGTAGTAGTGGTTGTTATGATAGTAGAGTGCAGTAATAGTAGTGGTTGTTATGATAGTAGAGCAGTAGTAGTAGTGGTTGTTGTGATATAGTGAATAGTAGTAGTGGTTGTTATGATAGTAGTAATAGTGGTTGTTATGATGATAGTAGAGTGGTAGTAGTAGTGGTTGTTATGATAGTAGAGTGGTAGTAGTAGTGGTTGTTATGATAGTAAGCAGTAAGTAGTGGTTGTTATGATAGTAGAGTGGTAGTAGTAGTGGTTGTTATGATAGTAAAGCAGTAATAGTGGTTGTTATGATAGTAGAGTGGTCATAGTGGTTGTTATGATAGTAGAGTGGTAATAGTGGTTGTTATGATAGTAGAGCAGTAGTTGTGGTGGGTGTTATGATAGTAGAGTGGTCGTGGTAGTGGTTGTTATGATAGTAGAGTGGTAGTAGTAGTGGTTGTTATGATAGTAGAGCAGTAGTAGTAGTGGTTGTTATGATAGTAGAGTGGTAGTAGTAGTGGTTGTTATGATAGTAGAGTGGTAGTAGTAGTGGTTGTTATGATAGTAGAGTGGTAGTAGTAGTGGTTGTTATGATAGTAGAGCAGTAATGGTTGTTGTGATAGTAGAGTGGTAGTAGTAGTGGTTGTTATGATGGTAGAGTGGTAGTAGTAGTGGTTGTTATGATAGTAGAGCAGTAGTAGTAGTGGTTGTTGTGATAGTAGAGTGGTAGTAGTAGTAGTGGTTGTTGTGATAGTAGAGTGGTAGTAGGAGTGGTTGTTATGATCTTAGAGTGGTAGTAGTAGTGGTTGTTATGATAGTAAAGCAGTAATAGTGGTTGTTATGATAGTAGAGCATGTAGTAGAGTGGTAGTAAGTAGTGGTTGTTATGATAGTAGAGTGGTAGTAGTAGTGGTTGTTATGATAGTAGAGTGGTAGTAGTAGTGGTTGTTATGATAGTAGTAGTAGTAGTGGTTGTTATGGTAGTAGTAGTGGTTGTTATGATAGTAGAGCAGTAGTAGTAGTGGTTGTTATGATAGTAGAGTGGTAGTAGTAGTGGTTGTTGATGATAGTAGAGTGGTAGTAGTAGTGGTTGTTATGATAGTAGAGTGGTAGTAGTAGTGGTTGTTATGATAGTAGAGCAGTAGTTGTAGTGGTTGTTATGATAGTAGAGTGGTAGTTAGTGGTTGTTATGATAGTAAGTAGTAGTAGTAGTGGTTGTTATGATAGTAGAGTGGTAGTAGTAGTGGTTGTTATGATAGTAGTAGTGGTAGTAGTAGTGGTTGTTATGATAGTAGTAGTAGTAGTGGTTGTTATGATAGTAGAGTGGTAGTAGTAGTGGTTGTTATGATAGTAGAGTGGTAGTAGTAGTGGTTGTTATGATAGTAGTAGTAGTAGTTGTTATGATAGTAGAGTAGTGGTTGTTATGATAGTAGAGTAGTAGTTAGTAGTGGTTGTTATGATAGTAGTAGTTGTAGTTGTGTAGTAAAGTGGTAGTAGTAGTGGTTGTTATGATAGTAGAGTGGTAGTAGTAGTGGTTGTTATGATAGTAGAGCAAGTAGTAGTAGTAGTAGTGGTTGTTATGATAGTAGAAGTAGTAGTAGTGGTTGTTATGATAGTATGTAGTAGTAGTGGTTATGTGGTTGTTATGATAGTAGAGCAGTAGTAGTAGTGGTTGTTATGATAGTAGAGTGGTAGTAGTAGTGGTTGTTATGATAGTAGAGTGGTAGTAGTAGTGGTTGTTATGATAGTAGTAGTAGTGGTAGTAGTAGTGGTTGTTATGATAGTAGAGCAGTAGTAATAGTGGTTGTTATGATAGTAGAGTGGTAGTAGTAGTGGTTGTTATGATAGTAGAGTGGTAGTAGTAGTGGTTGTTATGATAGTAAGCAGTAGTAGTAGTGTTGTGATTGTGATAGTAGAGTGGTAGTAGTAGTGGTTGTTATGATAGTAGAGTGGTAGTAGTAGTGGTTGTTATGATAGTAGAGTGGTAGTAGTAGTGGTTGTTATGATAGTAAGCAGTAGTAGTGTAGTGGTTGTTATGATAGTAGAGTGGTAGTAGTAGTGGTTGTTGTGTAGAGTGGTAGTAGTAGTGGTTGTTATGTTATGATAGTAGTGGTTGTTAGTAGTAGTAGTGGTTGTTATGATAGTAGAGTGGTAGTAGTAGTGGTTGTTATGATAGTAGAGTGGTAGTAGTAGTGGTTGTTATGATAGTAGAGTGGTAGTAGTAGTGGTTGTTATGATAGTAAGTAGTAGTAGTGGTTGTTATGATAGTAGAGCAGTAGTAGTAGTGGTTGTTATGATAGTAAAGTGGTAGTAGTAGTGGTTGTTATGATAGTAGAGCAGTAGTAGTAGTAGTGGTTGTTATGATAGTAGTAGTTGTAGTGGTTGTTATGATAGTAGTAGTAGTAGTGGTTGTTATGATAGTGTAATAGTGGTTGTTATGATAGTAGAGCAGTAGTTGTAGTGGTTGTTGTGATAGTAGAGCAGTAGTAGTAGTGGTTGTTATGATAGTAGAGTGGTAGTAGTAGTGGTTGTTATGATAGTAGAGTGGTAGTAGTAGTGGTTGTTATGATAGTAGAGCAGTAGTAGTAGTGGTTGTTATGATAGTAGAGTGGTAGTAGTAGTGGTTGTTATGATAGTAGAGTGGTAGTAGTAGTGGTTGTTATGATAGTAGAGCAGTAGTAGTAGTGGTTGTTATGATAGTAGAGTGGTAGTAGTAGTGGTTGTTATGATAGTAGAGTGGTAGTAGTAGTGGTTGTTATGATAGTAGAGTGGTAGTAGTAGTGGTTGTTATGATAGTAAGCAGTAATAGTAGTGGTTGTTATGATAGTAGAGTGTAGTAGTAGTGGTTGTTATGATAGTAGAGTGGTAGTCGTAGTGGTTGTTGTGATAGTAAAGTGGTAGTAGTAGTGGTTGTTATGATAGTAGACTGGTAGTAGTGGTGGTTGTTATGATAGTAGAGCAGTAGTTGTAGTGGTTGTTTTGATAGTAGAGTGGTAGCAGTAGTGGTTGTTGTGATAGTAGAGCAGTAGTGGTGGTTGTTGTGATAGTAGAGTGGTAGTTGTAGTGGTTGTTGTGATAGTAGAGTGGTAGTGGTAGTGGTTGTTATGATAGTAGAGTGGTAGTAGTAGTGGTTGTTATGTTAGTAGAGTGGTAGTAGTAGTGGTTGTTATGATAGTAGAGTGGTAGTAGTCGTGGTTGTTATGATAGTAGAGCAGTAGTAGTAGTGGTTGTTATGATAGTAGACTGGTAGTAGTGGTGGTTGTTATGATAGTAGAGCAGTAGTTGTAGTGGTTGTTGTGATAGTAGAGTGGTAGTTGTAGTGGTTGTTGTGATAGTAGAGTGGTAGTGGTAGTGGTTGTTATGATAGTAAAGCAGTAATAGTGGTTGTTGTGATAGTAAAGCAGTAATAATTGTTGTTGTGATAGTAGAGCAGTAGTAGTAGTGGTTGTTATGATAGTAGAGTGGTAGTGGTAGTGGTTGTTATGATAGTAGACTGGTAGTAGTGGTGGTTGTTATGATAGTAGAGCAGTAGTAGTAGTGGTTGTTGTGATAGTAGAGTGGTAGTAGTAGTGGTTGTTGTGATAGTAGAGTGGTAGTAGTAGTGGTTGTTATGATAGCATAGTGGTAGTAGTAGTGGTTGTTATGATAGTAGAGTGGTAGTAGTAGTGGTTGTTATGATAGTAGAGCAGTAGTAGTAGTGGTTGTTATGATAGTAGAGTGGTAGTAGTAGTGGTTGTTATGATAGTAGAGTGGTAGTAGTAGTGGTTGTTATGATAGTAGAGCAGTAGTAGTAGTGGTTGTTGTGATAGTAGAGTGGTAGTAGTAGTGGTTGTTGTGATAGTAGAGTGGTAGTAGTAGTGGTTGTTATGATAGTAGCAGTAGTAGTAGTGGTTGTTATGATAGTAGAGTGGTAGTAGTAGTGGTTGTTATGATAGTAGAGCAGTAGTTGTAGTGGTTGTTATGATAGTAGAGTGGTAGTAGTAGTGGTTGTTATGATAGTAGAGTGGTAGTAGTAGTGGTTGTTATGATAGTAATGCAGTAGTTGTAGTGGTTGTTGTGATAGTAGTGGTAGTAGTAGTGGTTGTTATGATAGTAAGTGGTAGTAGTAGTGGTTGTTATGATAGTAGAGTTGGTAGTAGTAGTGGTTGTTATGATAGTAGAGTAGTAGTAGTGGTTGTTATGATAGTAGAGCAGTAGTAGTAGTGGTTGTTATGATAGTAAAGCAGTAATAGTGGTTGTTATGATAGTAGAGCAGTAGTTGTAGTGGTTGTTATGATAGTAGAGTGGTAGTAGTAGTGGTTGTTATGATAGTAGAGTGGTAGTAGTAGTGGTTGTTATGATAGTATAGCAGTAGTAGTAGTGGTTGTTATGATAGTAGAGTGGTAGTAGTAGTGGTTGTTATGATAGTAGAGTAATAGTGATAGTAGTAGTAGTAGTGGTTGTTATGATAGTAGAGTAGTAGTAGTAGTGGTTGTTATGATAGTAGAGTGGTAGTAGTAGTGGTTGTTATGATAGTAGAGTGGTAGTAGTGGTTGTTATGTTGTTGTGTAGTAGTAGTGGTTGTTATGATAGTAGAGCAGTAGTAGTAGTGGTTGTTGTGTATAGTTGTGGTTGTTGTGTAGTAGTAGTAGTGGTTGTTATGATAGTAGAGCAGTAGTAGTAGTGGTTGTTATGAGTAGTAGATGTAGTAGTAGTAGTGGTTGTTGTGATAGTAGAGTGGTAGTAGTAGTGGTTGTTATGATAGTAGAGCAGTAGTAGTAGTGGTTGTTATGATAGTAGAGTGGTAGTAGTAGTGGTTGTTGTGATAGTAGAGCAGTAGTGGTGGTTGTTATGATAGTATAGCAGTAGTAGTAGTGGTTGTTATGATAGTAGAGTGGTAGTAGTCGTGGTTGTTATGATAGTAAAGCAGTATTAGTAGTGGTTGTTATGATAGTAGAGTGGTAGTAGTAGTGGTTGTTATGATAGTAAAGCAGTAGTAGTAGTGGTTGTTATGATAGTAGAGTGGTAGTAGTTGTGGTTGTTATGATAGTAGAGTAGTAGTGGTTGTTGTGGTAGTAGTTGTGGTTGTTGTGATAGTAGAGCAGTAGTAGTAGTGGTTGTTGTGATAGTAGAGTTGTAGTAGTTGTGGTTGTTGTGATAGTAGATTGGTAGTAGTAGTGGTTGTTATGAAAGTAGAGCACTAGTAGTCGTGGTTATTGTGATAGTAGAGTAGTAGTAGTAGTGGTTGTTATGATAGTAGAGCAGTAGTTGTAGTGGTTGTTGTGGTAGTAGTAGTGGTTGTTGTGATAGTAGAGTGGTAGTAGTAGTGGTTGTTATGATAGTAGCCTGGTAGTAGTAGTGGTTGTTATGATAGTAAAGCAGTAATAGTGGTTGTTGTGATAGTAAAGCAGTAATAGTTGTTGTTGTGATAGTAGAGCAGTAGTAGTAGTGGTTGTTATGATAGTAGAGTGGTAGTGGTTGTTATGATAGTAGAGTGGTAGTAGTAGTGGTTGTTATGATAGTAAAGCAGTAGTAGTAGTGGTGTTTATGATAGTAGAGTGGTAGTAGTCGTGGTTGTTATGATATTAGAGCACTAGTAGTCGTGGTTATTGTGATAGTAGAGTAGTAGTAGTAGTGGTTGTTGTGATAGTAGACTTTTCGTAGTAGTGGTTGTTGTGATAGTAGAGTGGTAGTAGTAGTGGTTGCTATGATAGTAGTGTGGTAGTAGTAGTGGTTGTTATGATAGTATAACAGTAGTAGTTGTTGTTGTGATAGTAGAGTGGTAGTAGTAGTGGTTGTTGTGATAGTAGAGCAGTAGTGGTGGTTGTTATGATAGTATAGCAGTAGTAGTAGTGGTTGTTATTTACATTTACATTTAAGTCATTTAGCAGACGCTCTTATCCAGAGCGACTTACAAATTGGTGCATTCACCTTATGACATCCAGTGGAACAGCCACTTTACAATAGTGCATCTAAATCTTTTAAGGGGGGTGAGAAGGATTACTTTATCCTATCCTAGGTATTCCTTAAAGAGGTGGGGTTTCAGGTGTCTCCGGAAGGTGGTGATTGACTCCGCTGTCCTGGCGTCGTGAGGAGTTTGTTCCACCATTGGGGGCCAGAGCAGCGAACAGTTTTGACTGGGCTGAGCGGGAACTGTACTTCCTCAGTGGTAGGGAGGCGAGCAGGCCAGAGGTGGATGAACGCAGTGCCCTTGTTTGGGTGTAGGGCCTGATCAGAGCCTGGAGGTACTGAGGTGCCGTTCCCCTCACAGCTCCGTAGGCAAGCACCATGGTCTTGTAGCGGATGCGAGCTTCAACTGGAAGCCAGTGGAGAGAGCGGAGGAGCGGGGTGACGTGAGAGAACTTGGGAAGGTTGAACACCAGAAGGGCTGCGGCGTTCTGGATGAGTTGTAGGGGTTTAATGGCACAGGCAGGGAGCCCAGCCAACAGCGAGTTGCAGTAATCCAGACGGGAGATGACAAGTGCCTGGATTAGGACCTGCGCCACTTCCTGTGTGAGGCAGGGTTGTACTCTGCGGATGTTGTAGAGCATGAACCTACAGGAACGGGCCACCGCCTTGATGTTAGTTGAGAACGACCGGGTGTTGTCCAGGATCACGCCAAGGTTCTTAGCGCTCTGGGAGGAGGACACAATGGAGTTGTCAACCGTGATGGCGAGATCATGGAACGGGCAGTCCTTCCCCGGGAGGAAGAGCAGCTCCGTCTTGCCGAGGTTCAGCTTGAGGTGGTGATCCGTCATCCACACTGATATGTCTGCCAGACATGCAGAGATGCGATTCGCCACCTGGTCATCAGAAGGGGGAAAGGAGAAGATTAATTGTGTGTCGTCTGCATAGCAATGATAGGAGAGACCATGTGAGGTTATGACAGAGCCAAGTGACTTGGTGTATAGCGAGAATAGGAGAGGGCCTAGAACAGAGCCCTGGGGGACACCAGTGGTGAGAGCGTGTGGTGAGGAGACAGATTCTCGCCACGCCACCTGGTAGGAGCAACCTGTCAGGTACGACGCAATCCAAGCGTGGGCCGCGCCGGAGATGCCTAACTCGGAGAGGGTGGAGAGGAGGATCTGATGGTTCACAGTATCGAAGGCAGCCGATAGGTCTAGAAGGATGAGAGCAGAGAGAGAGAGTTAGCTTTAGCAGTGCGGAGCGCCTCCGTGATACAGAGAAGAGCAGTCTCAGTTGAATGACTAGTCTTGAAACCTGACTGATTTGGATCAAGAAGGTCATTCTGAGAGAGATAGCGGGAGAGCTGGCCAAGGACGGCACGTTCAAGAGTTTTGGAGAGAAGAGAAAGTAGGGATACTGGTCTGTAGTTGTTGACATCGGAGGGATCGAGGTGTAGGTTTTTTCAGAAGGGGTGCAACTCTCGCTCTCTTGAAGACGGAAGGGACGTAGCCAGCGATCAGGGATGAGTTGATGAGCGAGGTGAGGTAAGGGAGAAGGTCTCCGGAAATGGTCTGGAGAAGAGAGGAGGGGATAGGGTCGAGCGGGCAGGTTGTTGGGCGGGCGGCCGTCACAAGATGCGAGATTTCATCTGGAGAGAGAGGGGAGAAAGAGGTCAGAGCACAGGGTAGGGCAGTGTGAGCAGAACCAGCGATAGTTATGATAGTAGAGTGGTAGTGGTAGTGGTTGTTATGATAGTAGAGTGGTAATAGTAGTGGTTGTTGTGATAGTAGACTGGTCGTAGTAGTGGTTGTTGTGATAGTAGAGTGGTAGTAGTAGTGGTTGCTATGATAGTAGAGTGGTAGTAGTAGTGGTTGTTATGATAGTATAACAGTAGTAGTAGTGGTTGTTGTGATAGTAGAGCAGTAGTAGTAGTGGTTGTTGTGATAGTAGAGCACTAGTAGTCGTGGTTATTGTGATAGTACAGTGGTTGTTGTGATAGTAGAGTGGTTGTAGTAGTGGTTGTTATGATAGTAGAGCAGTAGTAGTAGTGGTTGTTATGATTGTAGAGTGGTAGTAGTAGTGGTTGTTATGATAGTAGAGTGGTCGTAGTAGTGGTTGTTATGATAGTAGACAGTTAGTAGTGGTGATTGTTATGATAGTAGAGCAGTAGTAGTAGTGTTTGTTGTGATAGTAGAGTGGTAGTAGTAGTGGTTGTTGTGATAGTAGAGTGGTAGTAGTAGTTGTTGTTATGATAGTAGAGTGGTAGTAGTAGTGGTTGTTATGATAGTAACACAGTAATAGTGGTTGTTATTATAGTAGAGTGGTAGTTTTAGTGGTTGTTATGATAGTAGAGTGGTAGTAGTGGTTGTTATGATAGTAGAGCAGTAGTAGTAGTGGTTGTTATGATAGTAGAGTGGTAGTAGTAGTGGTTGTTCTGATAGTATAGCAGTAGTAGTGGTGGTTGTTGTGATAGTAGAGTGGTAGCAGTAGTGGTTGTTGTGATAGTAGAGCAGTAGTGGTGGTTGTTATGATAGTAGAGTGGTAGTGGTTGTGGTTGTTATGATAGTAGAGTGGTAATAGTAGTGGTTGTTGTGATAGTAGACTGGTCGTAGTAGTGGTTGTTGTGGTAGTAGTAGTGGTTGTTATGATAGTATAGCAGTAGTAGTAGTGGTTGTTATGATAGTAGAGTGGTAGTAGTAGTGGTTGTTATGATAGTATAGCAGTAGTAGTAGTGGTTGTTGTGATAGTAGAGTAGTAGTAGTAGTGGTTGTTGTGATAGTAGAGCAGAAGTAGTGGTTGTTATGATAGCAAAGCAGTAATAGTGGTTGTTATGATAGTAAAGCAGTAATAGTGGTTGTTGTGATCGTACTTTCATTGCATTCGTCTCAGCTAAATAATTTTTTAATCCCTCAATGAATCATACATCTGTTACCTGTCTGTCCATCACTATGGTTACACAAGCAGTCTCCCTATCAGCCAATCAGAGAGGGCATAGGACCCCTGTGCTTGTGGGTAGGCTAGTATTCATTAATGAGAAAGACAAACATGTTCCCTCTCGGTCAGCAGATGAGAATCCCCTATCCCACCTGAGCCTACCACCATGATATAGATTCTGACCATCCTTCCACCACATTTAAATGATTCTAATCTCCAAGCTCTCCCTTCTCTCTTCTTCTCCCTGTCTGTTATTCTTCTCCTTCGCTTCTCTCTAATGTGTCACATTTTACCCCTTTTCTTCTCCTCTCATCCTCTTCAAACTGAAGAGTGTACCTGCTGTTTGTCATGATGACAAAATCTCTGCCTCTCGTCCTCCGTCTCTGCCTCCCTTGTTCCCTCGCTCCTCTCTTTCCCCTGGCACACTGTGGTCGTGGACAGAGAAAGATTTCCTCTCTCCTTCTCTTTCCCTCTCTCCCACTATATATATATATATATATGAAGGAAGGAGTGAGGGAGAGAAGCAGATGTAGAGTTATTTATATATATATATATATATAACTCTACATCTGCTTCTCTCCCTCACTCCTTCCTTCCCTCTCTTTCTCTTTACTTATTTTTATCCACTCTCCCTCTTCTCTTCCTCCTTCCCTGTCTGTTTCTCGCTCCTCTCTTTATTTGCTCTCAGTTCTAATGTTATGTTCTAGGGTTATAATGTTTTGAGGCTTATTTTACATCTACCTTATTTGTCATTGTTCATCCCCTCCTCTTCTACCCCTCTCTCTCTCTCTCTCTCTCTCTCTTTCTTTAACTCGCTCTCCTCCTCCTCCTCTTCTACCCCCCTCTCTCTCTCTCTCTCTCTCTTTAACTCTCTCTCTCTCCTCCTCCTCTTCTACCCCCTCTCTCTCTCTCTCTCTCTCTCTCTCTAACTCTCTCTCCTCCTCCTCCTCTTCTACCCCCCTCTCTCTCTCTCTCTCTCTCTTTCTTTAACTCTCTCTCCTCCTCCTTCTCTTCTACCCCCTCTCTCTCTCTCTTTAACTCTCTCTCCTCCTCCTCCTCTTCTACCCCCTCTCTCTCTCTCTCTCTCTTTAACTCTCTCTCCTCCTCCTCCTCTTCTACCCCCTCTCGCTCTCTCTTTAACTCTCTCTCCTCCTCCTCCTCTTCTACCCCCTCTCTCTCTTTCTTTAACTCTCTCTCCTCCTCCTCCTCTTCTACCCCCTCTCTCTCTCTCTTTAACTCTCTCTCCTCCTCCTTCTCTTCTACCCCCTCTCTCTCTTTCTTTAACTCTCTCTCCTCCTCCTCCTCTTCTACCCCCTCTCTCTCTCTCTTTAACTCTCCCTCCTCCTCCTTCTCTTCTACCCCCTCTCTCTCTCTTTCTTTAACTCTCTCTCCTCCTCCTCCTCTTCTACCCCCTCTCTCTCTCTCTTTAACTCTCTCTCCTCCTCCTCCTCCTCTTCTACCCCCTCTCTCTTTCTTTAACTCTCTCTCCT
The DNA here is from genome assembly GCF_023373465.1 of Oncorhynchus keta. Taxonomy (NCBI): domain Eukaryota; kingdom Metazoa; phylum Chordata; class Actinopteri; order Salmoniformes; family Salmonidae; genus Oncorhynchus; species Oncorhynchus keta. Next base: position 26,907,973 of record NC_068451.1, on the reverse strand, counting down.
CCTCCTCCTCTTCTACCCCCCTCTCTCTCTCTCTTTCTTTAACTCTCTCTCCTCCTCCTCCTCTTCTACCCCTCTCTCTCTCTCTTTAACTCTCTCTCCTCCTCCTTCTCTTCTACCCCCTCTCTCTCTTTCTTTAACTCTCTCTCCTCCTCCTTCTCTTCTACCCCCTCTCTCTCTTTCTTTAACTCTCTCTCCTCCTCCTCCTCTTCTACCCCCTCTCTCTCTTTCTTTAACTCTCTCTCCTCCTCCTCCTCTTCTACCCCTCTCTCTCTTTCTTTAACTCTCTCTCCTCCTCCTCCTCTTCTACCCCCTCTCTCTCTTTCTTTAACTCTCTCTCCTCCTCCTCCTCTTCTACCCCCTCTCTCTCTTTCTTTAACTCTCTCTCCTCCTCCTCCTCTTCTACCCCCTCTCTCTCTTTCTTTAACTCTCTCTCCTCCTCCTTCTCTTCTCATTTTGCCGTACTGTTGAAGCTTGACAAAAACAGACCTTTACCATTGTTGACCATTGACCTTGAGGAGTCACCTTGAATGAGGAGCAAACAGAGGGCCTGAGGACCTCCCTTTAGTGCTAAGGACACACACACACACACACACACACACACACACACACACACACACACACACACACACACACACACACACACACACACACACACACACACACACACACACACACAGACACAGACACTCTTTCTCTCAAACACACAGACGCGCGTGCGCGCATGCACCCACACACACACAGCTAACACTAACCCTCCTCTCCTGTCCTCCTCTCTTCTCCTCCAACCTCTCCCTACTCCCTAACCCTCGACTCATGTTCTCATCTCTACTCCTCCAACCTCTCCCTGCTCCTTTACCCTCCACTCATGTTCTCCTTTCTCCTCGTCCTCCAACCTCTCCCTACTCATTTACCCTCCACTCATGCTCTCCTCTATCCTCGTCCTCCAACCTCGCCCTACTCCCTAACCCTCCACTCCTGTCCTCCTCTCTCCACCTCCTCCAACCTCTCCCTACTCCTTAACCCTCCACTCATGTTCTCCTCTCTACTCCTCCACCTCCTCCAACCTCTCCCTACTCCTTTACCCTACTCTCATGTTCTTCTCTCTCCTTGTCCTCCAACCTCTCCCTACTCCTTAATCCTCCACTCCTGTTCTCCTCTCTACTCCTCCTCCAACCTCTCCCTACTCCTTAACCCTCCACTCATGTTCTCCTCTCTACTCCTCCACCTCCTCCAACCTCTCCCTACTCCCTAACCCTCCACTCCTGTCCTCCTCGCTCCTCCTCCTCCAACCTCTCCCTACTCCGTAATCCTCCACTCCTGTTCTCCTCTCTACTCCTCCTCCAACCTCTCCCTACTCCTTAACCCTCCACTCATGTTCTCCTCTCTACTCCTCCACCTCCTCCAACCTCTCCCTACTCCCTAACCCTCCACTCCTGTCCTCCTCGCTCCTCCTCCTCCAACCTCTCCCTACTCCTTAACCCTCCACTCATGTTCTCCTCTCTACTCCTCCACCTCCTCCAACCTCTCCCTACTCCTTTACACTCCTCTCATGTTCTCCTCTCTACTCCTCCTCCAACCTCTCCCTACTCCTGAACCCTCCACTCATGTTCTCCTCTCTACTCCTCCACCTCCTCCAACCTCTCCCTACTCCTTCACCCTCCACTCCTGTTCTCCTCTCTACTCCTCCTACTCCTCCTCCTCCAACCTCCCCCTACTCCCTAACCCTCCACTCCTGTCCTCCTCGCTCCTCCTCCTCCAACCTCTCCCTACTCCTTAACCCTCCACTCATGTTCTCCTCTCTACTCCTCCACCCCCTCCAACCTCTCCCTACTCCTTTACACTCCTCTCATGTTCTCCTCTCTACTCCTCCTCCAACCTCTCCCTACTCCTTAACCCTCCACTCATGTTCTCCTCTCTACTCCTCCACCTCCTCCAACCTCTCCCTACTCCTTTACCCTCCACTCCTGTTCTCCTCTCTACTCCTCCTACTCCTCCTCCTCCAACCTCCCCCTACTCCCTAACCCTCCACTCCTGTCCTCCTCACTCCTCCTCCTCCAACCTCTCCCTACTCTGTAATCCTACACTCCTGTCCTCCTCTCTTCTCCTCCTCCAACCTCCCCCTACTCCCTAATCCTAACTCCTCCTCTTTCACCTTCATTTCCCCTTCCCTCCCCAATTCTCTCTTTTGCATTAATCCCTTTCTGCCTGCCTCCTCTTCACCTCCTTTTGCACCCTCTCTCCAACTCTCTCTGTCCCTCTCCCTATCCCACAACTCTCTCTGTCCCTCTCCCTATCTCCAACTCTCTCTGTCCCTCTCCCTATCCCACAACTCTCTCTGTCCCTCTCCCTATCCCACAACTCTCTCTGTCCCTCTCCCTATCTCCAACTCTCTCTGTCCCTCTCCCTATCCCACAACTCTCTCTGTCCCTCTCCCCTCCCACATCTCTCTCTGTCTGTCTCCCTATCCCACATCTCTCTCTGTCCCTCTCCCTCTCCCTATCCCCAACCCTCTCTGTCCCTCTCCCCCATATCTCTCTGTTCATCTCTCTATCCCCATCTCGCTCTGTCCCTCTCCCCTCCCCCATCTCTCTCTGTCCCTCTCCATTTCCCCCATCTCTTTGTCCCTCTCCCTACTCCCTATCTCGCTCTGTCCCACTCCCTATCCCCCATCTCTCCTGTCCCTCTCCCTATCCCCCATCTCTCCTGTCCCTCTCCCTCTCCCTATCCCCCATCTCTCCCTGTCCCTCTCCCAATCCCTCATCTCTCCCTGTCCCTACCCCTATTCCCCTTCTCCCTGTTTCACTCCCCTCTCCCCCCTCCCCAGATGAGATTGAGATGCTGGAGCGTCTGTGGCTGTCTGGTATCTGTCACAATGATAAGATTGAGGTGATGAGCAGTAAGCTGGACATAGACAACATGGCAGGTGTCTTCTACATGCTGCTGGTGGCTATGGGGCTCAGTCTGCTGGTATTTGCCTGGGAGCACCTGGTCTACTGGCGGCTCAGACACTGCATGGCTACCAGCTCCGGGAGACTGGACTTCCTACTGGCCATCAGTAGGGTGAGTTTGTGTGGTGGGAAATGGCGTGTGTGTGGGGGGGGTCAAGAGATAGAGGTATCTTATGTGTGTGTGTCGGTGTGTGCGTGTGCATGTGTCCGTGCGCGTGTGACGTGTGTGTGTGAAGTGGATGTTGAGGTCAATTCCATTTCCACTCTGTCAATTCACAGGATTAATTGGGATTCAATTCCTCTAACACTCAGGATGTATGGTAACCTTGACGATGACCTTGATAGAAACAACACATACAAATATATACAGTGCCTTGCGAAAGTATTCGGCCCCCTTGAACTTTGCGACCTTTTGCCACATTTCAAGCTTCAAACATAAAGATATAAAACTGTATTTTTTTGTGAAGAATCAACAACAAGTGGGACACAATCATGAAGTGGAACGACATTTATTGGATATTTCAAACTTTTTTAACTGTAACGGTGTTCTTCGTTTGTCAAAAGAGAGTCGGACCGAAATGCAGCGTGGTGGTTACTATTGTCTTAAATTAAGAAAAACGGAACGATACATGAAATAACTAATACATACAAAAGAACAAACGGAACGTGAAACCTATTACAGCCTATCTGGTGAACACTACACAGAGACAGGAACAATCACCCACGAAATACAAAGCGAAACCCAGGCTACCTAAATACGGTTCCCAATCAGAGACAATGAGAATCACCTGACTCTGATTGAGAACCGCCTCAGGCAGCCAAGCCCATACAACACCCCTACTTAGCCGCAATCCCAATAACCACAAAACCCCAATACGAAATATAACAAAACAAACCCATGTCACACCCTGGCCTGACCAAACAATCAACGAAAACACAAAACACTAAGACCAAGGCGTGACATTAACAAATCAAAAACTGAAAAATTGGGCGTGCAAAATTATTCAGCCCCTTTAAGTTAATACTTTGTAGCGCCACCTTTTGCTGCGATTACAGCTGTAAGTCGCTTGGGGTATGTCTCTATCAGTTTTGCACATCGAGAGACTGACATTTTTTCCCATTCCTCCTTGCAAAACAGCTCGAGCTGTTTACGTGAGTGTTACGTAAAATATGTGAAGAGGTGTGGAGTCAGGCGCAGAGAGCAAAGGATGTGGGAAAAACACGCTTTAATGTCCAGGAAAAAATACATGAACAAAAGTAGTAAAACAAAATGAATAGAAATAATAACGGACAAGAAACAGGTGATACCAATCAGACAAAACCAAAGGAACACAGAACAACGGATCGGTGATAGCTAGTAGACCAGCGACGACGACCGCCGAGCGCCACCCGAACAAGAAGGGGAGTCACCTTCGGTAATATTCGTGACAGTGAGGTTGGATGGAGAGCATTTGTGAACAGCAGTTTTCAGTTCTTTCCACAGATTCTCGATTGGATTCAGGTCTGGACTTTGACTTGGCCATTCTAACACCTGGATATGTTTATTTTTTTAACCATTCCATTGTAGATTTTGCTTTATGTTTTGGATCATTGTCTTGTTGGAAGACAAATCTCCGTCCCAGTCTCAGGTCTTTTGCAGACTCCATCAGGTTTCCTTCCAGAATGGTCCTGTATTTGGCTCCATTCATCATCCCATCAATTTTAACCATCTTCCCTGTCCCTGCTGAATAAAAGCAGGCCCAAACCATGATGCTGCCACCACCATGTTTGACAGTGGGGATGGTGTGTTCAGGGTGATGAGCTGTGTTGCTTTTACGCCAAACATAACGTTTTGCATTGTTGCCAAAAAGTTCAATTTTGGTTTCATCTGACCAGAGCACCTTCTTCCACATGTTTGGTGTGTCTCCCAGGTGGCTTGTGGCAAACTTTAAACAACACTTTTTATGGATATCTTTAAGAAATGGCTTTCTTCTTGCCACTCTTCCATAAAGGCCCGATTTGTGCAATATACGACTGGTTGTTGTCCTATGGACAGAGTCTCCCACCTCAGCTGTAGATCTCTGCAGTTCATCCAGAGTGATCATGGGCCTCTTGGCTGCATCTCTGATCAGTCTTCTCCTTGTATGAGCTGAAAGTTTAGAGGGACGGCCAGGTCTTGGTAGATTTGCAGTGGTCTGATACTCCTTCCATTTCAATATTATCGCTTGCACAGTGCTCCTTGGGATGTTTAAAGCTTGGGAAATCTTTTTGTATCCAAATCCGGCTTTAAAATTCTTCACAACAGTATCTCGGACCTGCCTGGTGTGTTCCTTGTTCTTCATGATGCTCTCTGCGCTTTTAACGGACCTCTGAGACTATCACAGTGCAGGTGCATTTATACGGAGACTTGATTACACACAGGTGGATTGTATTTATCATCATTAGTCATTTAGGTCAACATTGGATCATTCAGAGATCCTCACTGAACTTCTGGAGAGAGTTTGCTGCACTGAAAGTAAAGGGGCTGAATAATTTTGCACGCCCAATTCTTCAGCTTTTGATTTGTTAAAAAAGTTTGAAATATCCAATAAATGTCGTTCCACTTCATGATTGTGTCCCACTTGTTGTTGATTCTTCACAAAAAAATACAGTTTTATATCTTTATGTTTGAAGCCTGAAGTGTGGCAAAAGGTTGCAAAGTTCAAGGGGGCCGAATACTTTCGCAAGGCACTGTATCATGCATACATCTTGACTGATAACTGCTCGTCCCTCAGTCACATAGGGCATGTTTGATTTGATTCTATTAATACATGATTGAATGTTCATTGCCATTCCCCGCTTGTTCTCTATTTCTCCCTCTCTACCAGGGCATGTACAGTTGTTGTAGCTTTGAGGATGAAACCACGCCGGGTGGGGCCAAATCCTCCATGGCTATGCTCCCCCACCATCATGGCACCATGGTAACAGTCCCGCCCCCGCCACACTTGGTCGGTGCGTCGTCAACCAACCCGGCCCTGACCATGGCGCAGCAGCAACAGCAGCAACAGTCACAGCCCGTCTACAAAACACAACTACCTGGATCCCCTCCCACCGTGGTGCATTCTGGGACGGCGCTGGGGCCCTCCAACACTCCCATGCTGGGGGCGCCCCTGCCCTGCTCCACATTCCTCCCCCGGCCTGATCGCAGACTGGCCGTGGTGGACCGCTGGAGGCTGCCCAAGGCTGGGACCGCCACCAACCCCATGGCCGTGCGCGGGACCGTCGCAGACATGGGACCCTTCCCCCAGAAGGTGGCTCCGACCTGGGGTACGACAGCTGGAGGAGTGGGAGTTGGTGGTGGTGGGGGGCTGGATGGATATAAACGCTACTATGGACCCATCGACCCTGAGGGTCTGGGGCCCTGTATGGACCAGCCGGCAGGGTCCCAGACCCCCAAAACAGCCCCCAGGAGCCACCCTCAACCCCCTCCCGCCACTGTGGCCTTCTACTCAGAGAAAGGTCCTGACCAGGGGGTGGGGAGGAGGGTGGTGGGAGGTGGTGGTGCTGGGTGTCAGGGGAAGGGAGGGGTCAAACCTTTGGGGACGCCTCGGCTACCTCCTAAAAGCCAAGTTGTGGGCGTGACCCCAGTCCCTCTACCCACTAACCCCCCGCTGCCACAACCCTCACCCCCCCTCCCCTCATCCTTTTGGAGGAAGCGCCGGCCCAAGAAGCCCAAAGAGCCAGGCGGGCCTCTGTACGAGAACATCCTACCGCTGGGGCGCAGGGGAGGAGGAAGGGATGGAGCGAGGGATGGTGGAGGGAGGAGGGGACGCCCCCTCTCACCTCCTCTCCCACTCCCCGTAACCGTGCCCATGTCCCCCACCTACACTCCCCCTTCCCCCTCCACCTCACTCCCCTACACCAGCTCAACTTCCTCCTCTTCCTCTAACACATCATCCACCTCTTCCTCTACCTCCTCCTCTCGCTCCTCCTCTCCTTCCTCCTCCTCCTCCTTGACCTCTCAGAGCACGCGGGAAGGTTTGGACGCAGAGGACGATGATGAGGATGAGGAGCTGACCGAGGAGTCCAGTCTTCTCCTGGGGAGGGGGAGGGACAGACAGCGTTCAATTATCTCCTCTCGCTCCCTCAGTCACGGGCGCCAGCCACCACCTATACCACCCCGAAAACCACGCCCTGCCCGAGGGGAGAGAGACAGGGAGAGAGGAGGTAGCCAGTTGGCCCAGTTACAGGAGTGGTGGGCGGGCTGGGGTGAGAGAGAGAGGGATCGCAGTGGAGGAGTAGGAAATGACGAGAGGAAACGAGAGAAGAAGAGGAGGAAAGATAAAGAGAAGAAGAAAAAGAAGAAGAAGAGGAAAAAGAGGGAGGAGAGGGAACGAGAGCGAGACAAAGAGAGGAAGAGACGGAAGGTGAAAAAGAAGAGGAAGAAGAAGGCGCTGAAGAAGAGGAAGAAATCGACTGGGCGTTCTGAGCAAGAAGAGGGGGATGTGGAGGCAGATAGGGAGGGAGTGGGGGATGGAGGGAGAGAAGGAGGGATGCCAGACTACTCTTCCTTTCAAACCCAGTATCGTAGTACATTTGGGGAGAAAGGGAGAGATTCAGCATGGGCAGGAGAGAGGGAGCGAGGAAGGAGGGAGGGAGAAGAGGAAGAGGGGGGTGATAGAGAGGAGGATAGCAGCAGGAGCAGGGAGAGGCGGCCCAAATCATCCCATTCCCACTCCAGACATCGACCCCCCAGTAATCTCTACCCCAAACTCCCCGCCTCGGTCAAGTTCTGGGTGAGTGGAGGAAACGGGGAAGGGGGGGACCCCAACTCTGGAACACACCCCTCCTCCCTGCCTCCCCTCATCTCACTCTCCAAGAGGCGGAGGAGTGGAGGGGTGGAGAGAAGGGAGGGAAGGAGAGAAGGAGAGAAGAGGCCTCTTTTGATGCACTATGAGAAAGGCAGGGCTAACATCCAGGAGGGGCTCTCCTTCCATGAGTGGGACTCTGAGGAGGATGATGAGGAAGATGTGGGGGCGGAGAGGCAGAGAGACAGATCGAGGAAACGGGTGGAGGAGAGGGTGAGGAGAGCGGGTGGGAGAGGTGCTGTGTCAGAGTCAGAAAGAGACAGGGCAAGAACAGAGGAGAGTTACTCTGATGAGGGCTCATCAGGGAGTTTGGGCAATTTGAGAGGTACTGGGAGGGGAGGGAGGGGGCTGGAGGACCAGGGAGTAGTGGGATAGGGGGGATAGGGGGAGGGAGCTGGTTTTTCGGCACATACCCCTCCAGAGAGAAAGGGGGCAGCATCAACAGCAGAGACGACTCTATACTAGGGCGAGTGGAGGGCTGGGGGGGGGCGGGGGGAGATTCTTGGGGTTCAGGGCCAGGAGTAGGGTGGGCATCAGGGGGAGGGAGTGGAGGTCTGGGGTCCCAGTGGCCCCCCCCTCCAGCAAACCTCCCGCCTCCCCGACGGTACTGGTCTGTCGACAAACTCCCAATGAAGGGAGAGAAGAAGTGGAAAAGGGGAGGAAGGGGGAAGGGCAAGGGACGCGCACGAGATAGAAACCAGGGGTCTGGGGTGTCATGTTCATGTAGTCAGTACCCCCACCCCCATGTGCACCCGCACCCCCAAGGGCGGTCACACGGCCATGGGAAGAGAGAAAGCACGGCCCTGTCCCACAGCCAGGAGGAGCTGCTCCCCCACTGCCACAGCTTCAGCGGGGGCTCACGGCCCAAACCCCCTCCCAAACCAGACCAGGGCCAGGCCAAGTCAGGCAGCCAGGCCAGCCTCAGCACACAGCAGCCAGGAGTGTTAGTGGATCACCCCCCTCAGCCCTCCCTCTCGCCCCCTCAACCCCAACCTAGTGCCCCTTCCTCATCCTCCTCCCTGCCGGTGCCCATCCCTCCTCCTCCCTCCTCGTCCTCTGCCTCGGCCAGTGCTAAGCTCCTGTACCAGAGACTACGGTCAGTTCCTCAGCCCGGACGCTTCTACTCCCCCCACCTGCCACTCAAGGCAAAGAGCCTATGCTCCCGACGAGGCTCCGCCCATTTCTCCAGCCTGGAGAGCGAGGTATGACAGGGGGAGACGAGAGAGGGAGACACTCGAGCCGACACTAGTGCCGCTGAAACCACTGACACCATGGCAACTGTTACCAACGGCGGTGCCTTGGCAACGTTGGATGCCACGGCAACTGAGACTGCTGTTATGGTGACTACAAATGACCCTCAGCTAGTGACCATCGCTACAGGAACAACTAGGGATGACTGCACCATGGCTGTCTCCGCTGTGGGTGATAGCGGAACCATAGTAACCCGGTCCCTGGTGCGTGTTCTGGTGAGGGCCACGGTGAGGCGCCACACCAGGGTCACCTACATCCGCCTGGAGGGGTCCCATGACATCGAGAGTGAGAGCGAGGCCATGTCGTCTGGGGCGATAGCAGCTCCAGAACTCCTCCTCCGGTCGGAACTGAGCTTTGTGATGTCATCGTCGGTCCTCCTCTCTTCCCCCAGTCAGAACAATGGATAAGACAAGTCTCCAAACTGTGAGTAATGATGTCATGTTTACACACACACACACACACACACACACACACACATGCTCGTCTCCCTCCCTCTGGCTCTGACTGAACACACCTCGTTGGTAGCGGAGAGACCGGCCTGCTCCTGTAAGGATCCAACGCCTGTTTAACACTCCCACAGACTCTAGCTCTCCTGTCCCCATTGGCTGAGGGACATGTCACATCAACCCACTTTTGAATTGTATTGGTAGACTGCATCCTCACGTTGGAGAGACCCCCCCCCTTCATCTCTCTCCCCTTTTGTATGTTGGTTGATATAAAAGCAATGCAGTCGCCTCTCTCTTACACACGCTCTGTCTGGCTTCTCATCTCTCATTGGCCAGGGAGGACAGTGACATGACTTTGACCTCATGACATCTTCAGGGCCATCTAGTGCGACCGAAGCCCCCCGGAAGGGAAGGATACCAACCCCCATGATGTCATGTTTACTACAAACCCTTTTGTCCAATTAGATTTAACAGGAGACTTTCTCCGCCACCTCATCGGAGCCTGTCCTTTCTCCTCTGGTCCGATCAGAACTCAGAACAGAGACTCTTGTCATTCCGCTGACGAGCACGATGACATCACTGTGTTCCAGACACAAACGGAACATTCTGAAGAAAAAAAGACACGTAGCGAGATCTTTATTTCCCGTCTTTTTCTTTCTTTCTTTCTTCTCCTGAAAGCTTCTTAGTTATTCTATCTCTGTGTTGTTCTGTTAGTATTTCAGGCAGCAGGGAGGTCGGCTGGGGCTTAGTTATTCTATCCATGTGTTGTTCTGTTAGTATTTCAGGCAGCAGGGAGGTCGGCTGGGGCTTAGTTATTCTATCCATGTGTTGTTCTGTTAGTATTTCAGGCAGCAGGGAGGTCGGCTGGGGCTTAGTTATTCTATCTCTGTGTTGTTCTGTTAGTATTTCAGGCAGCAGGGAGGTCGGCTGGGGCTTAGTTATTCTATCTCTGTGTTGTTTATGTTAGTATTTCAGGCAGCAGGGAGGTCGGCTGGGGCTTAGTTATTCTATCTCTGTGTTGTTCTGTTAGTATTTCAGGCAGCAGGGAGGTCGGCTGGGGCTTAGTTATTCTATCCATGTGTTGTTCTGTTAGTATTTCAGGCAGCAGGGAGGTCGGCTGGGGCTTAGTTATTCTATCCATGTGTTGTTCTGTTAGTATTTCAGGCAGCAGGGAGGTCGGCTGGGGCTTAGTTATTCTATCTCTGTGTTGTTCTGTTAGTATTTCAGGCAGCAGGGAGGTCGGCTGGGGCTTAGTTATTCTATCTCTGTGTTGTTCTGTTAGTATTTCAGGCAGCAGGGAGGTCGGCTGGGGCTTAGTTATTCTATCTCTGTGTTGTTCTGTTAGTATTTCAGGCAGCAGGGAGGTCGGCTGGGGCTTAGTTATTCTATCTCTGTGTTGTTCTGTTAGTATTTCAGGCAGCAGGGAGGTCGGCTGGGGCTTAGTTATTCTATCTCTGTGTTGTTCTGTTAGTATTTCAGGCAGCAGGGAGGTCGGCTGGGGCTTAGTTATTCTATCCATGTGTTGTTCTGTTAGTATTTCAGGCAGCAGGGAGGTCGGCTGGGGCTTAGTTATTCTATCTCTGTGTTGTTCTGTTAGTATTTCAGGCAGCAGGGAGGTCGGCTGGGGCTTAGTTATTCTATCCATGTGTTGTTTATGTTAGTATTTCAGGCAGCAGGGAGGTCGGCTGGGGCTTAGTTATTCTATCCATGTGTTGTTCTGTTAGTATTTCAGGCAGCAGGGAGGTCGGCTGGGGCTTAGTTATTCTATCTCTGTGTTGTTCTGTTAGTATTTCAGGCAGCAGGGAGGTCGGCTGGGGCTTAGTTATTCTATCTCTGTGTTGTTCTGTTAGTATTTCAGGCAGCAGGGAGGTCGGCTGGGGCTTAGTTATTCTATCTCTGTGTTGTTCTGTTAGTATTTCAGGCAGCAGGGAGGTCGGCTGGGGCTTAGTTATTCTATCCATGTGTTGTTCTGTTAGTATTTCAGGCAGCAGGGAGGTCGGCTGGGGCTTAGTTATTCTATCTCTGTGTTGTTTATGTTAGTATTTCAGGCAGCAGGGAGGTCGGCTGGGGCTTAGTTATTCTATCTCTGTGTTGTTCTGTTAGTATTTCAGGCAGCAGGGAGGTCGGCTGGGGCTTAGTTATTCTATCTCTGTGTTGTTTATGTTAGTATTTCAGGCAGCAGGGAGGTCGGCTGGGGCTTAGTTATTCTATCCATGTGTTGTTCTGTTAGTATTTCAGGCAGCAGGGAGGTCGGCTGGGGCTTAGTTATTCTATCTCTGTGTTGTTCTGTTAGTATTTCAGGCAGCAGGGAGGTCGGCTGGGGCTTAGTTATTCTATCTCTGTGTTGTTTATGTTAGTATTTCAGGCAGCAGGGAGGTCGGCTGGGGCTTAGTTATTCTATCTCTGTGTTGTTCTGTTAGTATTTCAGGCAGCAGGGAGGTCGGCTGGGGCTTAGTTATTCTATCCATGTGTTGTTCTGTTAGTATTTCAGGCAGCAGGGAGGTCGGCTGGGGCTTAGTTATTCTATCTCTGTGTTGTTCTGTTAGTATTTCAGGCAGCAGGGAGGTCGGCTGGGGCTTAGTTATTCTATCTCTGTGTTGTTCTGTTAGTATTTCAGGCAGCAGGGAGGTCGGCTGGGGCTTAGTTATTCTATCTCTGTGTTGTTCTGTTAGTATTTCAGGCAGCAGGGAGGTCGGCTGGGGCTTAGTTATTCTATCTCTGTGTTGTTTATGTTAGTATTTCAGGCAGCAGGGAGGTCGGCTGGGGCTTAGTTATTCTATCTCTGTGTTGTTCTGTTAGTATTTCAGGCAGCAGGGAGGTCGGCTGGGGCTTAGTTATTCTATCCATGTGTTGTTCTGTTAGTATTTCAGGCAGCAGGGAGGTCGGCTGGGGCTTAGTTATTCTATCTCTGTGTTGTTCTGTTAGTATTTCAGGCAGCAGGGAGGTCGGCTGGGGCTTAGTTATTCTATCTCTGTGTTGTTTATGTTAGTATTTCAGGCAGCAGGGAGGTCGGCTGGGGCTTAGTTATTCTATCTCTGTGTTGTTCTGTTAGTATTTCAGGCAGCAGGGAGGTCGGCTGGGGCTTAGTTATTCTATCTCTGTGTTGTTCTGTTAGTATTTCAGGCAGCAGGGAGGTCGGCTGGGGCTTAGTTATTCTATCTCTGTGTTGTTCTGTTAGTATTTCAGGCAGCAGGGAGGTCGGCTGGGGCTTAGTTATTCTATCTCTGTGTTGTTCTGTTAGTATTTCAGGCAGCAGGGAGGTCGGCTGGGGCTTAGTTATTCTATCCATGTGTTGTTTTGTTAGTATTTCAGGCAACAGGGAGGTCGGCTGGGGCTTAGTTATTCTATCTCTGTGTTGTTTATGTTAGTATTTCAGGCAGCAGGGAGGTCGGCTGGGGCTTAGTTATTCTATCTCTGTGTTGTTCTGTTAGTATTTCAGGCAGCAGGGAGGTCGGCTGGGGCTTAGTTATTCTATCTCTGTGTTGTTCTGTTAGTATTTCAGGCAGCAGGGAGGTCGGCTGGGGCTTAGTTATTCTATCCATGTGTTGTTTATGTTAGTATTTCAGGCAGCAGGGAGGTCGGCTGGGGCTTAGTTATTCTATCCATGTGTTGTTCTGTTAGTATTTCAGGCAGCAGGGAGGTCGGCTGGGGCTTAGTTATTCTATCCATGTGTTGTTCTGTTAGTATTTCAGGCAGCAGGGAGGTCGGCTGGGGCTTATTTATTCTATCCATGTGTTGTTCTGTTAGTATTTCAGGCAGCAGGGAGGTCGGCTGGGGCTTAGTTATTCTATCTCTGTGTTGTTTATGTTAGTATTTCAGGCAGCAGGGAGGTCGGCTGGGGCTTAGTTATTCTATCTCTGTGTTGTTCTGTTAGTATTTCAGGCAGCAGGGAGGTCGGCTGGGGCTTAGTTATTCTATCTCTGTGTTGTTCTGTTAGTATTTCAGGCAGCAGGGAGGTCGGCTGGGGCTTAGTTATTCTATCTCTGTGTTGTTCTGTTAGTATTTCAGGCAGCAGGGAGGTCGGCTGGGGCTTAGTTATTCTATCTCTGTGTTGTTCTGTTAGTATTTCAGGCAGCAGGGAGGTCGGCTGGGGCTTAGTTATTCTATCCATGTGTTGTTCTGTTAGTATTTCAGGCAGCAGGGAGGTCGGCTGGGGCTTAGTTATTCTATCTCTGTGTTGTTTATGTTAGTATTTCAGGCAGCAGGGAGGTCGGCTGGGGCTTAGTTATTCTATCTCTGTGTTGTTCTGTTAGTATTTCAGGCAGCAGGGAGGTCGGCTGGGGCTTAGTTATTCTATCTCTGTGTTGTTCTGTTAGTATTTCAGGCAGCAGGGAGGTCGGCTGGGGCTTAGTTATTCTATCCATGTGTTGTTTATGTTAGTATTTCAGGCAGCAGGGAGGTCGGCTGGGGCTTAGTTATTCTATCTCTGTGTTGTTCTGTTAGTATTTCAGGCAGCAGGGAGGTCGGCTGGGGCTTAGTTATTCTATCCATGTGTTGTTCTGTTAGTATTTCAGGCAGCAGGGAGGTCGGCTGGGGCTTAGTTATTCTATCTCTGTGTTGTTCTGTTAGTATTTCAGGCAGCAGGGAGGTCGGCTGGGGCTTAGTTATTCTATCTCTGTGTTGTTCTGTTAGTATTTCAGGCAGCAGGGAGGTCGGCTGGGGCTTAGTTATTCTATCCATGTGTTGTTCTGTTAGTATTTCAGGCAGCAGGGAGGTCGGCTGGGGCTTAGTTATTCTATCCATGTGTTGTTCTGTTAGTATTTCAGGCAGCAGGGAGGTCGGCTGGGGCTTAGTTATTCTATCTCTGTGTTGTTTATGTTAGTATTTCAGGCAGCAGGGAGGTCGGCTGGGGCTTAGTTATTCTATCCATGTGTTGTTCTGTTAGTATTTCAGGCAGCAGGGAGGTCGGCTGGGGCTTAGTTATTCTATCTCTGTGTTGTTCTGTTAGTATTTCAGGCAGCAGGGAGGTCGGCTGGGGCTTAGTTATTCTATCTCTGTGTTGTTCTGTTAGTATTTCAGGCAGCAGGGAGGTCGGCTGGGGCTTAGTTATTCTATCTCTGTGTTGTTCTGTTAGTATTTCAGGCAGCAGGGAGGTCGGCTGGGGCTTAGTTATTCTATCTCTGTGTTGTTTATGTTAGTATTTCAGGCAGCAGGGAGGTCGGCTGGGGCTTAGTTATTCTATCTCTGTGTTGTTCTGTTAGTATTTCAGGCAGCAGGGAGGTCGGCTGGGGCTTAGTTATTCTATCTCTGTGTTGTTTATGTTAGTATTTCAGGCAGCAGGGAGGTCGGCTGGGGCTTAGTTATTCTATCTCTGTGTTGTTCTGTTAGTATTTCAGGCAGCAGGGAGGTCGGCTGGGGCTTAGTTATTCTATCTCTGTGTTGTTTATGTTAGTATTTCAGGCAGCAGGGAGGTCGGCTGGGGCTTAGTTATTCTATCTCTGTGTTGTTTATGTTAGTATTTCAGGCAGCAGGGAGGTCGGCTGGGGCTTAGTTATTCTATCTCTGTGTTGTTTATGTTAGTATTTCAGGCAGCAGGGAGGTCGGCTGGGGCTTAGTTATTCTATCTCTGTGTTGTTTATGTTAGTATTTCAGGCAGCAGGGAGGTCGGCTGGGGCTTAGTTATTCTATCTCTGTGTTGTTCTGTTAGTATTTCAGGCAGCAGGGAGGTCGGCTGGGGCTTAGTTATTCTATCTCTGTGTTGTTCTGTTAGTATTTCAGGCAGCAGGGAGGTCGGCTGGGGCTTAGTTATTCTATCTCTGTGTTGTTTATGTTAGTATTTCAGGCAGCAGGGAGGTCGGCTGGGGCTTAGTTATTCTATCTCTGTGTTGTTCTGTTAGTATTTCAGGCAGCAGGGAGGTCGGCTGGGGCTTAGTTATTCTATCTCTGTGTTGTTCTGTTAGTATTTCAGGCAGCAGGGAGGTCGGCTGGGGCTGAACTTGGACGTGAGAAACGTTTGGAAAGCAGTGCCAAATTTCTACTCCACAGCTTTTAAGCCAAATTGGTTTCCAGTCATCTGTTTTCATGACTATATCCGTATAGTATTTCACACGTGAGCAATACAACATTCTCTATTAGGAGAGAGGATGGAGGAAATGATTGGTTGCAATATCTACAGTTGGCACTAGATGGCTGCATAATATTCAAATAAGCTTGAGAGGACTGAGTGAGAAAATCTCTGAGCTGAGTCCATTTGACATTACATTGAAGATGTAAAACATTCCGTTATTATGTGGAGGAATCAGGACAGCTTAGCTTTAGTCATTTGGAGTCATTGAAACCCTGAGCAGTGTATTTGAAAATAGTTGTCATGGCCTTTCATTCCCTCCTGCTTGTGAGACCCACTCACCAGTGTGAAGGAGATGCATCTTATGAAGCACAATTGGTCATCGCATAAAGCCATAAGCCATAAGCCCTCAACGTGCCGTCATTACAGCACACAATAGTTATTATACCATGGTGAAGAACAATACTGTGCCAATACCTGACTACTGTCATTATTAGAAATGTAGTTTCACAGCAAGACGGATGTAGTAATACCACTGTGAGGGGAATACTATGTGGGAGTGGAGTCTACTATGTGGGACATAGAGATGTAACTGTGTTCTGTCATTAAAAAAGTCATCAATAGCAATATTGCCCTCTTTAATGTGATGATAATACAATGGCAGACTGAGAGTACTTGGAGTGCTGAGTTATGTGACAACCTGTAGGCCTGTTGGCTTGTTCCCCGGGGTGGACCTAGGCCAGGCACTGTTCAGATCCACTCATCTCTACACAATACAGATATGTGAGGAACTAGTAGAACTAGTAGTGTGTAAGTGCAGGTGATCAGGTCAGATCAGATCCTCTCATCTCTACACAATACAGATCTGTGAAGAACTAGTAGAACTAGTAGTGTGTAAGTGCAGGTGATCAGGTCAGATCAGATCAGATCCACTCATCTCTACACAATACAGATCTGTGAAGAACTAGTAGAACTAGTAGTGTGTAAGTGCAGGTGATCAGGTCAGATCAGATCAGATCCACTCATCTCTACACAATACAGATCTGTGAGGAACTAGAAGAACTAGTAGTGTGTAAGTGCAGGTGATCAGGTCAGATCAGATCAGATCCACTCATCTCTACACAATACAGATCTGTGAGGAACTAGAAGAACTAGTAGTGTGTAAGTGCAGGTGATCAGGTCAGATCAGATCAGATCAGATCCACTCATCTCTACACAATACAGATATGTGAGGAACTAGTAGAACTAGTAGTGTGTAAGTGCAGGTGATCAGGTCAGATCAGATCAGATCAGATCCATTCATCTCTACACAATACAGATATGTGAAGAACTAGTAGAACTAGTAGTGTGTAAGTGCAGGTGATCAGGTCAGATCAGATCAGATCAGATCCATTCATCTCTACACAATACAGATCTGTGAGGAACTAGAAGAACTAGTAGTGTGTAAGTGCAGGTGATCAGGTCAGATCAGATCAGATCAGATCCACTCATCTCTACACAATACAGATATGTGAGGAACTAGTAGAACTAGTAGTGTGTAAGTGCAGGTGATCAGGTCAGATCAGATCAGATCAGATCCATTCATCTCTACACAATACAGATATGTGAGGAACTAGTAGAACTAGTAGTGTGTAAGTGCAGGTGATCAGATCAGATCAGGTCATCTGAACAGTACCCTGCTCAGCTACACCTTATGAACAACTCAACAGGTGTCAAACAGAGAATAAACAGACAGTGCATTAAAGTGCCAAAATACATTGTTAAACCAAAACTATAGTCCGTACCATGCTTTGGTGTATCTGTGTGGGTCATCTAAAAGAGCTGTGTCATGCAGCGTCATGCTCTCCATGGGTATGACGTATTCACCTCAGCTCTCTCACTCTGAGACCAGCCCACAGCCGAACCCCCAGCTTCTCCTAGTTGAATGTAGCTTTGACATGATGTAGAACTTTTAGACTTTGTATTCCTTTTTGGATGCTGTTGATCCTGGCTGGAATGGAGGGCTTGATGGGGCTATGTGAGGGACTATGTGGTCGAGTTGGGTTTGTGCATGTTGTCATAGATCAAAAGGTTGGACGGTCTTTTGAGTTACTTTTCTCTACTGCACATACTGCTTTGTCAAGGGGCCATATTTTGGAAACAATTTATCATAGTTATAGAGAGATGTTTTGTTGTCCCCATGATCCTTCTGCCCCCTTACACCTTGGAAAAGCCCAGAAATCATTGCATGTTTAGACGATTGAAATCCCAGAGGCTTGCAGTGGAGGGGTTTGTGTAGCTGTACTCTAGCTAAAGCTTAGGACCCAGGGCGGCCATCTTTCCTTGAGGTAGCTCGCTCGTCCCAGCGCCCCAACAGTGGAAACCGTGGAAACAGTTCTACTGTTTGGAATGAGGTCATTTTAAACCAATCAGTAGTGCTGAAGCCTGTTGTCATCGAGCATCATTGAGTTGTATCAAGGCGCTAATACTGAAGTCTGTGACTGCATGAACAGAAGTGACTTTTAAAACCTTGTAGCTAAATTTTTTGCTGAGAATTAAAGAATATATTAATATATACTATGTTTTTGAGAATGTACCATGTTATACTGTGATTTAACTTAGATATTTTATTGACTATTGTATTCAATTTTATCATTTAAAAATTCTATCATTTATCTATACAGAAATATATATGTACAAATAAATATATACATATATATATACATACATACAGGTGTGTGTGTATATATATATATATGAGTTAAGTTTGGTACACTTGGAGGAAGTGTTAGATGATTAGTTTTAAATGTTTTAGCTTTGTAGCAATTCTAGACACTGAAATCATTTTGAATTTGGATACCTCCTATATGACTGTGAAGACATTAGTGCCTGTGACAAAAAAAGATGAGAAAAAAGTCTAATCTCTCTACCATCTACCTGTATCTAATATATCTATCAGTCTGTCACTCTAACTGTTGTACTACCTAACATTATATATATTTGTTTTGTTATTTCTATTCATAATATTTCTCTATCTATCCCTCTCTCTCTATGCCTCTCTCTCTCTCTCTCTGTCTCTCCATCTCTCTCTCTCTTATTTAGCTGTTCGTTCCACACTAGTCTTTTCACCTCTAAATCTGTCATTTACTTCCATTTTCCTTTAGTTTAGTTTATTTGATCATCTTTCTATTTCAATCTGTCTATCCCTCCGTCTGTCTCTCACTTAGCAAAAAATCCCAGAGACCAGTAGATACTGTGTTCTTGCTCCTTTTGACTGATTGTTGAAGATGATGATCAATTAATTGATTGATTAGTGAATTAATGAATTAACAATGTTATTAACGATGTGATTGAAGTGTGCATCTGACGACCATGCCACTGTAGCAAGTCTGGGCTGTACCAAACTGCCTGGCAGCAACATAAACCTTAGTTGCTATGTTGCAGTGGTGTTGCCATGGCGTTTCTATGGCGTCCGGTACACCACCCCCACCTGGTGCTTGCTGGGTAATGTAATGTAGCATAATGTCCTTCATGTTGCCCTCAAGCTCTGGTCTAGGATCTGCTCTCCCTCAACCATTCCTAACCATCATCATTGGGCATTGAACAATTAAACCTGACCTTGGAACAGTGTTTGAAGGTTAACTTGGTGGTGTTGCACTGCATGTGTCTGCTCTCTATACTACTTACATCTTAAACTGGACTGAACTGGACTGATGACTGGCTGACTGGCTGACTATGGAAATGTGATGTGCTATCAATCATTTTGTCAAGAAAAAATTACTTTTGTTGGGCTATGTTTTTATTGTGGGGGAGGGGGGGGGTGCATGCTTGTGTGTGTGTGTGCATACTGAAAACACACGGTTTGAACTGTGCTGTTCTGCATAGTGTGATATTGTACAGCATAGTGGATAACACCGGGATGGTGCTGTAAAGTGGCTGGTAGTGATACTGCATAGTCAGAAATATCTGGAGGTCATTAGGAATGTGTGTGCATGTTTGTGTGTATGTTTGTGTGTATGTTTGTGTGTATGTTTGTGTATATGCGACTGTGATTTTGTTTGAAAGTGTTGTGCTGCACAGTCATGTGTGTATGTACATTTTAGTATGTGAGTGTGTGTGTGTGTGTGTTATTGAATGTATGTAACCCCACTGCGGCATGATTCTATATAATACCACGCAAGCACACACAAACACACACAGTCCCCCTTGCACACACACTCTTATACACATACACACACACACAGTGCTCTGCATGCATATTTAATACACACACATACATCACTCAGCCAATGGATCTCATCGTTCCTCGTTCCTGGAGCTCCCACTGAGCAACACTCTGTAGCAACGCGTCAATAACTCCCCCATCACACACACACACACACACACACACACACACACACACACACACACACACACACACACACACACACACACACACACACACACACACACACACACACACACACACACACACACACACACACACACACACACACGCTCTGAATGATTGGATCATCAAGGTTAACATATTACTCTGCTTACTATACCTTATCAATCTCATGTCTGTGCAGAGTAAGGTTGTGCTGTTCAATTATGTTGGATAGAAAAATAAATATATACATTTTAGATAATCTTGGCTACAGAACTTAATTACATAATTGTTTTGAGTTGTCTGTTTTCTTTTGACTTATCTCTCCTTACTCTGTGTGGGATAAGATATGTGATAAGATATATGATAAGATATATGATAAGATATATGATAAGATATGTGGTAAGTTATGTAATAAGATATGTGATATGTGATAAGATATATGATAAGATATGTGATATGTAATAAGATATGTAATAAGATATGTGATATGTGATAAGATATATGATAAGATATGTGAGGGAGAACTGTGTTTCACTGGTCTGTATTCTGCCTTTCAGTGCTGCTCTGTTTACATGAGTTAAATGCTATTTTTGTTTCTTACAGTCTGACGTCCATGTCTTCAGTCCACTCTAAGATCAAAGTAGACCACGAGTTCTGATCAGTCATTGGTCCATGGTCATGATTCATCCTTACGTTTCAGTTTTCTGTCACCTTTGACCCGAGAAGTAAAATGCATGGCACTCCCGAGTTCAAACAGGGTCCTCATCGGCGTTTCGCCATGAAACAATTTCAAGGAAAAATAGGAGTGGTATGTGTTGCACTCACCAGGCCTAGTGACATAAGAGCTACATCTAAACAGGATGCTAGGTTAAGTCATTACAAAGCTCATTCACTGTGGTCCATACAGGTATCATAGGACCACTACTTTCAGTCATTCACTCAAATGGAATTCAGTGTCACTGATCCACCTAACAGTGTTTTAGCCTGGTGACTGTCCTCCATCTGTTTCTGCGTTCCAAAATCTAGTGGCACTATATATAATAGTGTTGAGATACGTTTGCTAAAGCAGAAAGAGACTGGCAACCAGGCTATCATTGCTGTGCTCTTGGAACAGCACCTAGAAACCATCATGATTGTGTAGTGTACCTGTGTATACCTGTATACTTGTGGGTGGCTAAGGTGGGTTGCTAAGGCAGGTTGCTAAGGCTGTTGGTAGTGTACAGCCCAGACTGGTCTGGTCCATACCCTGATCTAAATGAGTTAGTTTGTTTTGACGTGGTCTGTCTGGGGGTGGGGCTGGCGGGTCAGTGCTGCACTTACTTCCTGAGAATTGCTTCATAAAAATATGATTATCTTTAAATAACTGCAGGGTGTCTCTGTGTTTCTTAACAACCCCTCTCTGTGTCTTTGTCTTTAATGGTATTTGTGTGTATCTTTGTCTGTCTGTGTGTGTGTGTGTGTGTGTGTGTGTGTGTGTGTGTGTGTGTGTGTGTGTGTGTGTGTGTGTGTGTGTGTGTGTGTGTGTGTGTGTGTGTGTGTGTGTGTGTGTGTGTGTGTGTGTGTGTGTGTGTGTGTGTGTGTGTGTGTGTGTGTGTGTGTGTGTGTGTGTGTGTGTGTGTGTGTGTGTGTGTGTGTGTGTATGGGCCTGGTTTTTCCCCCATTTGATCTGGCCGGGACTGACCTCACATAATACAGTTCTTCTTCCTCTCAGAAGGGCTAACAGCACAGATCACACACTCTGCCTCAACTCTCAACCCAACTACAGTCACACATCACACACTCTGCCTCAACTCTCAACCCAACTACAGTACACATCACACACCCTGCCTCAACTCTCAACTCTCAACCCAACTACAGTACACATCACACACTCTGCCTCAACTCTCAACCCAACTACAGTACACATCACACACCCTGCCTCAACTCTCAACTCTCAACCCAACTACAGCACACATCACACACTCTGCCTCAACTCTCAACCCAACTACAGTACACATCACACACCCTGCCTCAACTCTCAACCCAACTACAGTACACATCACACACTCTGCCTCAACTCTCAACCCAACTACAGCACACATCACACACTCTGCCTCAACTCTCAACCCAACTACAGTACACATCACACACCCTGCCTCAACTCTCAACTCTCAACCCAACTACAGTACACATCACACACTTTGCCTCAACTCTCAACCCAACTACAGCACACATCACACACTCTGCCTCAACTCTTAACCCAACTACAGTACACATCACACACTCTGCCTCAACTCTCAACCCAACTACAGTACACATCACACACTCTGCCTCAACTCTGAACCCAACTACAGTACACATCACACACTCTGCCTCAACTCTCAACCCAACTACAGTACACATCACACACCCTGCCTCAACTCTCAACCCAACTACAGTCACACATCACACACCCTGCCTCAACTCTCAACCCAACTACAGTCACACATCACACACCCTGCCTCAACTCTCAACTCTCAACCCAACTACAGTCACACATCACACACCCTGCCTCAACTCTCAACCCAACTACAGTCACACATCACACACCCTGCCTCAACTCTCAACTCTCAACCCAACTACAGTCACACATCACACACCCTGCCTCAACTCTCAACCCAGCTACAGTACACATCACACACCCTGCCTCAACTCTCAACTCTCAACCCAGCTACAGTAAGCATCACACACCCTGCCTCAACTCTCAACTCAGCTACAGTACACATCACACACCCTGCCTCAACTCTCAACTCTCAACCCAGCTACAGGCACACATCACACACTCTGCCTCAACTCTCAACCCAACTACAGTACACATCACACACCCTGCCTCAACTCTCAACTCTCAACCCAGCTACAGTACACATCACACACCCTGCCTCAACTCTCAACTCTCAACCCAGCTACAGTCACACATCACACACCCTGCCTCAACTCTCAACTCTCAACCCAGCTACAGTACACATCACACACCCTGCCTCAACTCTCAACCCAACAACAGTACACATCACACACTCTGCCTCAACTCTCAACCCAACTACAGTACACATCACACACTCTGCCTCAACTCTCAACCCAACTACAGTACACATCACACACTCTGCCTCAACTCTCAAATCTCAACCCAGCTACAGTACACATCACACACCCTGCCTCAACTCTCAACTCTCAACCCAGCTACAGTCACACATCACACACCCTGCCTCAACTCTCAACCCAACAACAGTACACATGACACACCCTGCCTCAACTCTCAACCCAACTAACACAGCTGATTCAAATGATCAAAACTTGATGATTAGTTGATTATTTGAATCAGCTGTGTAGTGCTTCGGCTAAACACTAAACATGCCCTCCTCGGAGTCCTGAGGACCCAATTTGGGAAACACTGCTCTACCATGTTGACACCTGCGTAGATCCCTGAGGATTGGATAGGTGTAAAGGCTTCAGTTCGGCTGGCGCCTACAACCGAATGAGTGTGCTTGTCAGGTGGTGAGTGTAGCTGGTGCATAGAAGTCAGGTGAAGGAGAGCAGAGATAAGGCAATCATTTGCACAGAACGCTACCGCGTCACAAAACAAATGTCCAACGAACATGTGAGGCAGCACAACGTACAAAATCCAAGTACAAAGTACCGGCTGCCACAAAGCACAGGTAATAAAACAAAAAACAAGACAAAACAAATGGAAAATGAAAGGTGGATCGACGATGGCTCGAAGATCGGTGACGTCGACCGCCGAACGCCGCCCGAACAAGGAGAGGAAACGCCTTAGGCGGAAGTAGTGACAGTGCTCCCATACTTCCTTAAAAGAAAAGGGAGAAAAAAGCAGCAATAGTTCTGTTTGTTCATTTTGAGACTCCGTAGCCAGTCAGAATTAATCTAAGACAAATCAAGAAATCTGTCATTAATTTGGATGTTTTTGCCGAGGATTGACTGATTTTCATGTCTTAAAGTAATGATCGATTGTCATTTCTCTTTACTTATTTGAGCTTTTCTTGCCATTATATAATAATAAATGGACTTGGTCTTTTCCCAAATAGGGCAATCTTCTGTATACCACCCCTACCTTGTCACAACACAACTGATTTGCTCAAACGCATTAAGATGGAAAGAAATTCCCCAAATTCCACAAATTAACTTTTAACAAGACACACCTGTTAACTGAAATGCATTCCAGGTCATGAAGCTGGTTGAGAGAATGCCAATATTGTGCAAAGCTGTCATCAAGGCAAATGGTGGCTACATTGAATAATCGCAAATATAAAATATATTTTTATATGTTTAACACTTTTTTGCTTACTACATGATTCCATGTGTTATTTCATAGTTTTGATGTCTTCACTATTACTCATCCCTGTAGAAAATAGTAAAAAATAAAGAAAAACCCTTGAATGTGTAGGTGTGTCCAAACTTTTTACTGGTACTGTATCTACAAATTCTTCCGAACTGTTTGGCTGGGAAGCATGTGGAGGCCAAAAGGCAAGCAAAATGAATCAGAATGATCAGAAGGCAAGTTTGAGGTATTATCATACTACTAACACATTTCCAATCCTGTCAGAACTCCACTGATGCCTGGAGGTTAATTAAGGGTGGATGTGAGTTGGTACCTTCCCAGGACCCTGAACGCCGCACCAGCCGCAGCCCGTCTGGTGTTCAACCTTCCCAAGTTCTCTCACGTCACCCCGCTCCTCCGCTCTCTCCACTGGCTTCCAGTTGAAGCTCGCATCCGCTACAAGACCATGGTGCTTGCCTACGGAGCTGTGAGGGGAACGGCACCTCAGTACCTCCAGGCTCTGATCAGGCCCTACACCCAAACAAGGGCACTGCGTTCATCCACCTCTGGCCTGCTCACCTCCCTACCACTGAGGAAGTACAGTTCCCGCTCAGCCCAGTCAAAACTGTTCGCTGCTCTGGCTCCCCAATGGTGGAACACACTCCCTCACGACGCCAGGACAGCGGAGTCAATCACCACCTTCCGGAGACACCTGAAACCCCACCTCTTTAAGGAATACCTAGGATAGGATAAAGTAATCCTTCTCACCCCCCTTAAAAGATTTAGATGCACTATTGTAAAGTGGCTGTTCCACTGGATGTCATAAGGTGAATGCACCAATTTGTAAGTCGCTCTGGATAAGAGCGTCTGCTAAATGACTTAAATGTAATGTAAATGTCTGAATGTCATTAAGACCCCTCACACCAATTGTTATAGCTCTATCCCTCCCTTCCTCTCTTTCCCACTTCTCTCCATCTCTCTATTTCCCGCTCTCTAATGTTCATTCTCTTCCCCTTTCTCACACTCTCTCTGTCTTCAGTCACATACACATGCACACTACTGGGTCACATGGACGCGTACACACACACACACACACACACACACACACACACACACACACACACACACACACACACACACACACACACACACACACACACACAAACACACACACACACACACACACACACACACACACACACACACACACACACACACACACACACACACACACACACACACACACACACACACACACACACACACACACACACACACACACACACACACATAAACACTAACTCAGGTCCCTGCTGTGGCGGAGCAGATTGATCATGTACTGATCAGAAAACAGCACCTGGGAGGATTTGAAACACCTGCCTGTGGTGCAGAGCTTAACAGCCATCTCTTCTATACCCCCCTCCTTCCATCTCCCCTCTATACCCCCCTCCTTCCCTATCTCCTCTATACCTCCCTCCTTCCCTCTCTCCTCTATACCTCCCTCCTTCCCTCTCTCCTCTATACCTCCCTCCTTCCCTCGCTCCTCTATACCTCCCTCCTTCCCTCTCTCCTCTATACCTCCCTACTCCCATATCCCCTCTATACCTCCCTCCTTCCCTTTCTCCTCTATACCTCCCTCCTTCCCTCTCTCCTCTATACCTCCCTCCTTCCCTCTCCCCTCTATACCCCCCTCCTTCCCTCTCTCCTCTATACTCCCCTCCTTCCCTCTCTCCTCTATACCTCCCTCCTTCCCTCTCTCCTCTATACCCCCCTCCGTCCCTCTCTCCTCTATACCTCCCTCCTTCCCTCTCTCCTCTATACCCCCCTCCTTCCCTCTCTCCTCTATACCCCCCTCCTTCCATCTCTCCTCTATACCTCCCTCCTTCCCTATCTCCACAATACCTCTATACCTCACTCCTTCCCTCTCTCCTCTATACCCCCCTCCTTCCATCTCTCCTCTATACCTCCCTCCTTCCCTATCTCCACAATACCTCTATACCTCCCTCCTTCCCTCTCTCCTCTATACCCCCTCCTTCCCTCTCTCCTCTATACCCCCTCCTTCCCTCTCTCCTCTATACCCCCCTCCTTCCCTCTCTCCTCTATACCTCCCTCCTTCCCTCTCTCCTCTATACCCCCCTCCTCCCCTCTCTCCTCTATACCTCCCTCCTTCCCTCTCTCCTCTATACCTCCCTACTTCCATATCCCCTCTATACCTCCCTCCTTCCCTCTCTCCTCTATACCTCCCTCCTTCCCTCTCTCCTCTATACCTCCCTCCTTCCCTCTCCCCTCTATACCCCCTCCTTCCCTCTCTCCTCTATACCCCCCTCCTTCCCTCTCTCCTCTATACCCCCTCCTTCCCTCTCTCCTCTATACCCCCCTCCTTCCCTCTCTCCTCTAAACCTCCCTCCTTCCATCTCTCCTCTATACCCCCCTCCTTCCCTCTCTCCTCTATACCTCCCTCCTTCCCTCTCGCCTCTATACCCCCCTCATTCCCTCTCTCCTCTATATCCCCCTCCTTCCCTCTCTCCTCTATACCTCCCTACTTCCATATCCCCTCTATACCTCCCTCCTTCCCTATCTCCTCTATACCTCCCTCCTTCCCTCTCTCCTCTATACCTCCCTCCTTCCCTCTCCCCTCTATACCCCCCTCCTTCCCTCTCTCCTCTATACCTCCCTCCTTCCCTCTCTCCTCTATACCTCCCTACTTCCATATCTCCTCTATACCTCCCTCATTCCATCTCTCCTCTATACCTCCCTCATTCCATCTCTCCTCTATACCTCCCTCCTTCCATCTCTCCTCTATACCTCCCTCCTTCCATCTCTCCTCTATACCTCCCTCCTTCCCTCTCTCCTCTATACCTCCATCCTTCCATCTCTCCTCTATACCCCCCTCCTTCCCTCTCCCCTCTATACCCCCCTCCTTCCCTCTCTCTTCTATACCCCCCTCCTTCCATCTCTCCTCTATACATCCCTCCTTCCCTCTCTCCTCTATACCTCCCTCCTTCCCTCTCTCCTCTATACCTCCCTCATTCCCTCTCTCCTCTATACCCCCCTCCTTTCCTCTCTCCTCTATACCTCCCTACTTCCATATCCCCTCTATACCTCCCTCCTTCCCTCTCTCCTCTATACCTCCCTCCTTCCCTCTCTCCTCTATACCTCCCTCCTTCCCTCTCCCCTCTATACCCCCCTCCTTCACTCTCTCCTCTATACCTCCCTACTTCCATATCTCCTGTATACCTCCCTCCTTCCATCTCTCCTCTATACCTCCCTCCTTCCCTCTCTCCTCTATACCCCCCTCCTTCCCTCTCTCCTCTATACCCCCCTCCTTCCCTCTCTCCTCTATACCTCCCTCCTTCCCTCTCCCCTCTATACCCCCCTCCTTCCCTCTCTCCTCTATACCCCCCTCCTTCCATCTCTCCTCTATACCCCCCTCCTTCCATCTCTCCTCTATACATCCCTCCTTCCCTCTCTCCTCTATTCCTCCCTCCTTCCCTCTCTCCTCTATACCTCCCTCATTCCCTCTCTCCTCTATACCCCCCTCCTTTCCTCTCTCCTCTATACCTCCCTACTTCCATATCCCCTCTATACCTCCCTCCTTCCCTCTCTCCTCTATACCTCCCTCCTTCCCTCTCTCCTCTATACCTCCCTCCTTCCTCTCCCCTCTATACCCCCTCCGTCACTCTCTCCTCTATACCTCCCTCCTTCCCTCTCTCCTCTATACCTCCCTACTTCCATATCTCCTGTATACCTCCCTCCTTCCCTATCTCCTCTATACCTCCCTCCTTCCCTCTCTCCTCTATACCCCCTCCTTCCCTCTCTCCTCTATACCCCCTCCTTCCCTCTCTCCTCTATACCTCCCTCCTTCCCTCTCCCCTCTATACCCCCTCATTCCCTCTCTCCTCTATACCCCCTCCTTCCCTCTCTATACCCGCCTCCTTCCCTCTCCCCTCTATACCCCCTCCTTCCCTCTCTCCTCTATATCCCCCTCCTTCCCTCTCTCCTCTATACCTCCCTCCTTCCATCTCTCCTCTATACCCCACTCCTTCCCCTCTCCTCTATACCTCACTCCTTCCCTGTCCCCTCTATACCCCCCTCCTTCCCTCTCTCCTCTATACCCCCTCCTTCCATCTCTCCTCTATACCCCCCTCCTTCCATCTCTCCTCTATACCTCCCTCCTTCCCTCTCTCCTCTATACCTCCCTCCTTCCCTCTCTCCTCTATACCTCCCTCCTTCCCTCTCTCCTCTATACCTCCCTCCTTCCCTCTCTCCTGTATACCTCCCTCCTTCCCTCTCCCCTCTATACCCCCCTCCTTCCATCACTCCTCTATACCTCCCTCCTTCCCTCTCTCCTCTATACCCCCCTCCTTCCCTCTCTCCTCTATACCTCCCTCCTTCCCTCGCTCCTCTATACCTCCCTCCTTCCCTCTCTCCTCTATACCTCCCTACTCCCATATCCCTCTATACCTCCCTCCTTCCCTCTCTCCTCTATACCTCCCTCCTTCCCTCTCTCCTCTATACCTCCCTCCTTCCCTCTCTCCTCTATACCTCCCTCCTTCCCTCTCCCCTCTATACCCCCTCCTTCCCTCTCTCCTCTATACTCCCCTCCTTCCCTCTCCTCTATACCTCCATCCTTCCCTCTCCTCTATACCCCCTCCTTCCCTCTCTCCTCTATACCCCCCTCCTCCCCTCTCTCCTCTATACCCCCCTCCTTCCATCTCTCCTCGATACCTCCCTCCTTCCCTATCTCCACAATACCTCTACACCTCCCTCCTTCCTTCCCTCTCTCCTCTATACCCCCCTCCTTCCCTCTCTCCTCTATCCCCCCTCCTTCCCTCTCTCCTCTATACCTCCCTCCTTCCCTCTCTCCTCTATACCCCCTCCTTCCCTCTCTCCTCTATACCCCCTCCTTCCATCTCTCCTCTATACCCCCCTCCTTCCATCTCTCCTCGATACCTCCCTCCTTCCCTATCTCCACAATACCTCTACACCTCCCTCCTTCCTTCCCTCTCTCCTCTATACCCCCCTCCTTCCCTCTCTCCTCTATACCCCCCTCCTTCCCTCTCTCCTCTATACCTCCCTCATTCCCTCTCTCCTCTATACCCCCTCCTTTCCCTCTCTCCTCTATACCTCCCTACTTCCATATCTCCTGTATACCTCCCTCCTTCCATCTCTCCTCTATACCTCCCTCCTTCCCTCTCTCCTCTATACCCCCCTCCTTCCCTCTCTCCTCTATACCCCCCTCCTTCCCTCTCCCCTCTATACCCCCTCCTTCCCTCTCTCCTCTATACCCCCTCCTTCCCTCTCTCCTCTATACCCACCTCCTTCCCTCTCCCCTCTATACCCCCCTCCTTCCCTCTCTCCTCTATACCCCCCTCCTTCCATCTCTCCTCTATACCTCCCTCCTTCCATCTCTCCTCTATACCCCACTCCTTCCCTCTCTCCTCTATACCTCCCTCCTTCCCTGTCCCCTCTATACCCCCCTCCTTCCCTCTCTCCTCTATACCCCCCTCCTTCCATCTCTCCTCTATACCCCCCTCCTTCCATCTCTCCTCTATACCTCCCTCCTTCCTCTCTCCTCTATACCTCCCTGCTTCCTCTCTCCTCTATACCTCCCTCCTTCCCTCTCTCCTATACCTCCCTCCTTCCCTCTCCTCTATACCTCCCTCCTTCCCTCTCTCCTGTATACCTCCCTCCTTCCCTCTCCCTCTATACCCCCTCCTTCCATCTCTCCTATATACCTCCCTCCTTCCCTCTCTCCTCTATACCTCCCTCCTTCCCTCGCTCCTCTATACCTCCCTCCTTCCCTCTCTCCTCTATACCTCCCTACTCCCATATCCCCTCTATACCTCCCTCCTTCCCTCTCTCCTCTATACCTCCCTCCTTCCCTCTCTCCTCTATACCTCCCTCCTTCCCTCTCTCCTCTATACCTCCCTCCTTCCCTCTCCCCTCTATACCCCCCTCCTTCCCTCTCTCCTCTATACTCCCCTCCTTCCCTCTCTCCTCTATACCTCCATCCTTCCCTCTCTCCTCTATACCCCCCTCCTTCCCTCTCTCCTCTATACCCCCCTCCTCCCCTCTCTCCTCTATACCCCCCTCCTTCCATCTCTCTCCTCTATACCTCCCTCCTTCCCTATCTCCACAATACCTCTACACCTCCCTCCTTCCTTCCCTCTCCCTCTATACCCCCTCCTTCCTCTCTCCTCTATACCCCCTCCTTCCCTCTCTCCTCTATACCTCTCTCCTTCCCCTCTCCTCTATGCCCCCTCCTTCCCCCTCTCCTCGATACCCCCTCCTTCCCTCACTCCTCTATACCCCCCTCCTTCCCTCTCCTCTATCCCCCTCCTTCCCTCTCTCCTCTATACCTCCCTCCTTCCCTCTCTCCTCTATACCCCCTCCTCCCTCTCTCCTCTATACCTCCTCCTTCCTCTCTCCTCTATACCTCCCTCCTTCCTCTCTCCTCTATACCTCCCCCTCCTTCCCTCTCCCTCTATACCTCCCTCCTTCCTCTCTCCTCTATACCTCCTCCTTCCCTCTCTCTCTATACCTCCCTCCTTCCTCTCCCTCTATACCCCCCTTCCCTCTCTCCTCGATACCTCCCTCCTTCCCTCTCTCCTCTATACCTCCCTACTTCCATAGCTCCTCTATACCTCCCTCCTTCCATCTCTCCTCTATACCTCCCTCCTTCCCTCTCTCTCTATACCCCCTCCTTCCCTCTCTCCTCTATACCCCCCTCCTTCCCTCTCTCCTCTATACCCCCTCCTTCCCTCTCTCCTCTAAACCTCCCTCCTTCCATCTCTCCTCTATACCCCCCTCCTTCCCTCTCTCCTCTATATCCCCCTCCTTCCCTCTCTCCTCTATACCTCCCTACTTCCATATCCCCTCTATACCTCCCTCCTTCCCTATCTCCTCTATACCTCCCTCCTTCCCTCTCTCCTCTATACCTCCCTCCTTCCCTCTCCCCTCTATACCCCCCTCCTTCCCTCTCTCCTCTATACCTCCCTCCTTCCCTCTCTCCTCTATACCCCCCTCCTTCCCTCTCTCCTCTATACCTCCCTCCTTCCCTCTCTCCTCTATACCTCCCTCCTTCCCTCTCTCCTCTATACCTCCCTCCTTCCCTCTCCCCTCTATACCCCCCCCTTCCCTCTCTCCTCGATACCTCCCTCCTTCCCTCTCTCCTCTATACCTCCCTACTTCCATAGCTCCTCTATACCTCCCTCCTTCCATCTCTCCTCTATACCTCCCTCCTTCCCTCTCTCCTCTATACCCCCCTCCTTCCCTCTCTCCTCTATACCCCCCTCCTTCCCTCTCTCCTCTATACCCCCCTCCTTCCCTCTCTCCTCTAAACCTCCCTCCTTCCATCTCTCCTCTATACCCCCCTCCTTCCCTCTCTCCTCTATATCCCCCTCCTTCCCTCTCTCCTCTATACCTCCCTACTTCCATATCCCCTCTATACCTCCCTCCTTCCCTATCTCCTCTATACCTCCCTCCTTCCCTCTCTCCTCTATACCTCCCTCCTTCCCTCTCCCCTCTATACCTCCCTCCTTCCCTCTCTCCTCTATACCCCCCTCCTTCCATCTCTCCTCTATACCCCCCTCCTTCCATCTCTCCTCTATACCTCCCTCCTTCCCTCTCTCCTCTATACCTCCCTCCTTCCCTATCTCCTCTATACCTCCCTCATTCCCTCTCTCCTCTATACCCCCCTCCTTTCCTCTCTCCTCTATACCTCCCTACTTCCATATCCCCTCTATACCTCCCTCCTTCCCTCTCTCCTCTATACCTCCCTCCTTCCCTCTCTCCTCTATACCTCCCTCCTTCCCTCTCCCCTCTATACCCCCCTCCTTCCCTCTCTCCTCTATACCTCCCTCCTTCCCTCTCTCCTCTATACCTCCCTACTTCCATATCTCCTGTATACCTCCCTCCTTCCATCTCTCCTCTATACCTCCCTCCTTCCCTCTCTCCTCTATACCCCTCCTTCCTCTCTCCTCTAGCCCCCCTCCTTCCCTCTCTCCTCTATACCTCCCTCCTTCCCTCTCCCCTCTATACCCCCTCCTTCCCTCTCTCCTCTATACCCCCCTCCTTCCCTCTCTCCTCTATACCCGCCTCCTTCCCTCTCCCCTCTATACCCCCTCCTTCCCCTCTCTCCTCTATACCCCCTCCTTCCATCTCTCCTCTATACCTCCCTCCTTCCATCTCTCCTCTATACCCCACTCCTTCCCTCTCTCCTCTATACCTCCCTCCTTCCCTGTCCCCTCTATACCCCCCTCCTTCCCTCTCTCCTCTATACCCCCCTCCTTCCATCTCTCCTCTATACCCCCCTCCTTCCATCTCTCCTCTATACCTCCCTCCTTCCCTCTCTCCTCTATACCTCCTCCTTCCCTCTCTCCTCTATACCCCCCTCCTTCCCTCTCTCCTCTATACCCCCCTCCTTCCCTCTCCCCTCTATACCCCCCTCCTTCCCTCTCTCCTCTATACCTCCCTCCTTCCATCTCTCCTCTATACCCCCCTCCTTCCATCTCTCCTCTATACCTCCCTCCTTCCCTCTCTCCTCTATACCTCCCTCCTTCCCTCTCTCCTCTATACCTCCCTTCTTCCCTCTCTCCTCTATACTTCACTCCTTCCCGCTCTCCTCTATACCTCCCTCCTTCCCTCGTTCCTCTATACCTCCCTCCTTCCCTTTCTCCTCTATACCTCTCTCCTTCCCTCTCTCCTCTATACCTCTATACCGCCCTTCTTCCCTCTCTCCTCTATACTTCTCTCCTTCCCGCTCTCCTCTATACCTCCCTCCTTCCCTCTTTCCTCTGTACCTCCCTCCTTCCCCCTCTCCTCTATACCCCTCTCCTTCCATCTCTCCTCTATACCTCCCTCCTTCCCTCTGTCCTTTATACCCCCCTCCTTCCATCTCTCCACTATACCTCCCTCCTTCCCTCTCTCCTCTATACCTCTCTCCTTCCCTCTCTCCTATATACCTCTATACCTCCCTCCTTCCCCCTCTCCTCTATACACCTCTCCTTTCCTCTCTCCTCTATACCTCTATACCTCCCTTCTTCCCTCTCTCCTCTATACTTCTCTCCTTCCCTCTCTCCTCTATACCTCCCTCCTTCCATCTCTCCTCTATACCTCCCTACTTCCATCTCTCCTCTATACCCCCCTCCTTCCATCTCTCCTCTATAACTCTCTCCTTCCCTCTCTCCTCTATACCCCCCTCCTTCCCTCTCTCCTCTATACCTCCCTCCTTCCCTCTCTCCTCTATACCTCCCTCCTTCCCTCTCACCTCTATATCTCTCTCCTACCCTCTCACCTCTATACCTCTCTCCTTCCATCTCACCTCTATACCTCCCTCCTTCCCTCTCTCCTCTATAACTTTCTCCTTCACGCTCTCCTCTATACCTCCCTCCTTCCCTCTCTCCTCTATACCTCTCTCCTACCCTCTCACCTCTATACCTCTCTCCTTCCATCTCACCTCTATACCTCCCTCCTTCCCTCTCTCCTCTATAACTTTCTCCTTCACGCTCTCCTCTATACCTCCCTCCTTCCCTCTCTCCTCTATACCTCTCTCCTTCCCTCTCTCCTCTATACCTCTCTCCTCTATACCTCTCTCCTTCCTTCTCTCCTCTATACCTCTCTCCTCTATACCTCTCTCCTCTATACCTCTCTCCTTCCTTCTCTCCTCTATACCTCTCTCCTCTATACCTCCCTCCTTCCCTCTCTCCTCTATACCTCTCTCCTCTATAACTCTCTCCTTTTCTCTCTCTCGTTGTCTCACACGTGGGTGAAGGAGGAAGATGCTGCTGTCTCTGAGGAAGCACCGCAGGGTTCTAGAACCTCTCGGCTTGATCTCTGAACCCCCCAAAAACACCTCAGCATCCTTACTCCATGTAATATTTTTCTCATTTTCAGCCACTCAGCCGTCCTCACATCAGCCACATTGGTGCGCAGGGACAAATGAACTAAACAAGCTACTCTCTGACAAAAGCATTTGTAACAGTTGTATTTTGTTTGACGCTTTCAACAGTGAAGAAGGGGTGAGAGTTGAGAGAATTAGTTATGTGAATATGATTATGCCCGAGTGTTTCCTGTGTTTTGATTCAGTCGCAGAAGCAGACATTTTTTTTTTACTCTGCAGGTTATCTGTCTGGATCTCAGCTCAACTCAGCACAATACAAAATACAGTAAGATCAGCAAAATGAGTTTGATTGTTACGTGAAGTAAAACAGTATAGGTGGCCAATACAGACAGTTCTCCAACCCTATTGATCTGAAACTATTATTATTCACATTGCGTTCCCCTGTGTGTGTGTGTGTGTGTGTGTGTGTGTGTGTGTGTGTGTGTGTGTGTGTGTGTGTGTGTGTGTGTGTGTGTGTGTGTGTGTGTGTGTGTGTGTGTGTGTGTGTGTGTGTGTGTGTGTGTGTGTGTGTGTGTTAGCGCAATGAAGATTAACATTTCTTTCAACTTCCCCCTGACATCTACGGTTGATGATCATCTCTCTCTCTCCCTTTTTCTCTCTCTCTCTCTTCTCTCTCTCTCTCTCTCTCCCTATCTCTCTCTTCTCTTCCTCTTTCTCTCTCTATCTCTCTCTTCTCTCTCTCTCTTTCTCTCTCTCTCCCTCTTTCCCTCTTTCTCTCTCTATCTCTCTCTTCTCTCTCTCTCTTTCTCTCTCTATCTCTCTCTCTCTCTCTTTCTCTCTATCTCTCTCTTCTCTCTTTCTCTTTCTCTCTCTATCTCTCTCTCTCTCTCTCTCTCTCTCTCTCTCTCTCTCTCTCTCTCTCTCTCTCCGTCTTTCTCTCTATTTCTCTCTCTTCTCTCTCCCTCTATCTCTCTCTCTTCTCTCTCTCTTTCTCCAACTATCTCTCTATCTCCCTCTTTCTCTCTCTCTCTCTCTCTCTCTGTATCTCTCCCTCTCTCTATCTACAGAAAGTATTCGGCCCCCTTGAACTTTGTGACCTTTTGCCACATTTCAGGCTTCAAACATAAAGATATAAAACTGTATTTTTTGTGATGAATCAACAACAAGTGGGACACAATCATGAAGTGGAACGACATTTATTGGATATTTCAAACTTTTTTAACAAATCAAAAACTGAAAAATTGGGCGTAATGTCATAATAAATGTTGTAGTAAATGTTGTAGTAAATGTTGTAGTAAATATATTAGTAAATATTATAGTGAATGTTATTATGAATGTTATAGTGAATGTTAGTAATGTCATAGTAAATGTCATAGTAAATGTCATAGTAAATGTCATAGTAAATGTCTGGCTCTGAAGGAGAGCTGTGATCACCTGATTGTTAGTGGTGAAGTCATACAATGACAAATCATTATCTTCCTGTAGCCCAGTGACTGAGTCAGTGTGTGATGGGACAGAGTGACAGGAAGCAATTTCAATTCAAACAGACTGTGAGAATGTAACAACGTGACTGAAAGGAAGGCCAGATCACTCCCTGTCTGCTGCAAGCTGGAAGGCTAATGTTCAAATGACATGTATCATGTGGAGATAACACACACACACACGCACAGACACACACACACACACACACGCGCATGCACACCCACACGCGCACACAAACCACACTCTTATCTTGCTCGCTGACACCATTTTGCTCTCTAACAATCTTGCTAATTATAATAGTTAATTAATGGCGGTGTGGCGGTGTCTTCATCAGGAGACTAACAACCTACATTTTCGTTCATTAGACCTTCAACCCTTCGATCCCTCTCTCCATCTCTCCATCCCTCTCCATCAGCCCATTTCTTTCTCTCTCATCACCTCATCCCCTGCCTGTACAGTATATCTCTATCTCGACCACTCTCTCTCTTTTTTCTCTCTCATGCTGTCCATCCTTCTCCTTCTCTCTGTTCGATGTCAGTGTTAACATGGTGTATTTTTACTACTGTCTCATATGAGGTCGTAAACATTCTGTGTGTGTGTCTGCTTGTATTCAATTAAAAACCTTTCTCACCATGTGAGGAGAGTCGAAATAACACCAGACGCCCCTCTCTGAGAAACTGCATTACCCATGAGCCTCAGTGTGACCTGGATTGAGGTACAGAGGGACTAGAGTATTAAGGCAATGGTTCACTCCATCTACCACTTGCCATCAGAGATGACTAATGATAACCACCACTGGTTGTACATGTTCCCTATCTCCATTCCACGGAATAACAGTACTGTTCCCCATCTCCATTCCACTGGAATAACAGTACTGTTCCCTATCTCCATTCCACTGGAATAACAGTACTGTTCCCTATCTCCATTCCACTGGAATAACAGTACTGTTCCCCATCTCCATTCCACTGGAATAACAGTACTGTTCCCTATCTCCATTCCACTGGAATAACAGTACTATTCACTATCTCCATTCCACGGAATAACAGTACTGTTCCCCATCTCAATTCCACTGGAATAACAGTACTATTCACTATTTCCATTCCACGGAATAACAGTACAGTTCCCTATCTCCATTCCACGGAATAACAGTACTATTCACTATCTCCATTCCACGGAATAACAGTACTGTTCCCCATCTCCATTCCACTGAATAACAGTACTATTCACTATCTCCATTCCACTGAATAACAGTACTGTTCCCTATCTCCATTCCACGGAATAACAGTACTATTCACTATCTCCATTCCACGGAATAACAGTACTGTTCACTATCTCCATTCCACTGAATAACAGTACTGTTCCCCATCTCCATTCCACTGAATAACAGTACTGATCACTATCTCCATTCCACGGAATAACAGTACTGTTCCCCATCTCCATTCCACTGAATAACAGTACTATTCACTATCTCCATTCCACTGAATAACAGTACTGTTCCCCATCTCCATTCCACGGAATAACAGTACTGTTCCCTATCTCCATTCCACGGAATAACAGTACTATTCACTATCTTCATTCCACGGAATAACAGTACTGTTCACTATCTCCATTCCACGGAATAACAGTACTGTTCCCCATCTCCATTCCACGGAATAACAGTACTATTCACTATCTCCATTCCACGGAATAACAGTACTGTTCCCTATCTCCATTTAACGGAATAACAGTACTGTTCCCCATCTCCATTCCACTGGAATAACAGTACTGTTCCCCATCTCCATTCCACGGAATAACAGTACTGTTCCCCATCTCCATTCCACGGAATAACAGTACTGTTCCCTATCTCCATTCCACGGAATAACAGTACTATTCACTATCTCCATTCCACGGAATAACAGTACTGTTCCCTATCTCCATTCCACGGAATAACAGTACTATTCACTATCTCCATTCCACGGAATAACAGTACTGTTCCCCATCTCCATTCCACGGAATAACAGTACTATTCACTATCTCCATTCCACGGAATAACAGTACTGTTCCCTATCTCCATTCCACTGGAATAACAGTACTGTTCCCTATCTCCATTCCACTGGAATAACAGTACTGTTCCCTATCTCCATTCCACTGGAATAACAGTACTGTTCCCTATCTCCATTCCACGGAATAACAGTACTGTTCCCTATCTCCATTCCACTGGAATAACAGTACTGTTCCCTATCTCCATTCCACTGGAATAACAGTACTGTTCCCTATCTCCATTCCACGGAATAACAGTACTGTTCCCTATCTCCATTCCACGGAATAACAGTACTGTTCCCCATCTCAATTCCACTGGAATAACAGTACTATTCCCCATCTCCATTCCACTGGAATAACATTACTGTTTCCTATCTCAATTCCACTGGAATAACAGTACTATTCCCCATCTCCATTCCACTGGAATAACAGCACTATTCCCCATCTCCATTCCACTGAATAACAGTACTATTCCCCATCTCCATTCCACTGGAATAACAGTACTATTCACTATCTCCATTCCACTGAATTACAGTACTATTCCCCATCTCCATTCCACTGAATAACAGTACTATTCCCCATCTCCATTCCACTGGAATAACAGTACTATTCCCCATCTCCATTCCACTGGAATAACAGTACTGTTTCCTATCTCTATGG
Source organism: Oncorhynchus keta (assembly GCF_023373465.1). NCBI lineage: Eukaryota > Metazoa > Chordata > Actinopteri > Salmoniformes > Salmonidae > Oncorhynchus > Oncorhynchus keta. Next base: position 26,869,851 of record NC_068451.1, on the reverse strand, counting down.
GCCTTGATCCTTCCACAGGCTGTTCTGAATATGGTCCAACCATTACTGCCAACACTCCTGTCAGCTAGTTGTAAGGCAACAGATTGTCTACCATGATATTGATGATTAACCCTTGATATACTGGTGTTGTTTAGAGACACTGATCTATCAAGAGCATCCGTCTGTCTTACTCCTTCCTCTCTATCAGTCTGTCTGTCTGTCTGTCACTGTGAGAAGTGTGAGACTGTTGGTCGGTGTTAGTCAATAGTGATGGTGGCAAAATGGCCCCCCTTCTTCTCCCTCCATCACTTGCTCTCTCGCTTTGTCTCTCTCCAGAGAGATGTAACCCAGATTTCAAAATGAATTGCTGCCTATTCCTCCCTCCCTCCCTCTCCTCTCTCTCTCTCTCTCTCCTATCCCGTCTTCCTCTTGGTAAAACAGAATGAATCTTGAAAAGAGATTTCCATCTCTCCATCTCTTCTCCCTCTTCACCCTGTGTGGGTTAACTTAACGGATACATAGCAGTCCACTCCTCCTCTGTCTTCTCTCGTTCTTGGAAAGCTTCAATCTCATCCCTTGTTACTTGCTCTTTTTTTGTAGGCAGCTCTTTTTCCCAGCTCTTCCTCCCAGCTCTTCGTCCCTGCCACCACTTGCCTTTCTCTCTCTCTTTCCTTCACTTTTTCTTTTTTGACGTGACCAGCGACAGGTTCAGAGCGATAGCAGGCTGCCTATCAAAGGAGGAGAGATAAAGAGAGGGGGAGAGGAAGAGGAGAAGCCTGCTCTTTGATCAAGTCTGTCAGCCCAAACAACCACAAATACAGGTAATGTCTCTCTCTTTCTCTTTGTTTCTCCCTCTCTCCTTCCACTTCTATCTCCACGCAGCTTTCCACTCTGTTCCTTATTTGTTGAGGATTTCCTTTTTTTCTTGAATGAGTTTGTTCTGTTTCTGTGTTCTTTCAGCCCTCCCTGTCTCTGGTATTCACCCATTGGATCGATTTCCTCCATCTTCCGGTGTGCCATAATCATTTCAACAGGTCCTGTTTGCTATGCTGTACGCTCTCGGCTTATTTACTTATTCATTCAATCTCTGTTGTGGTTTCATTTATCATTTAGCAGTCTGCTACTCCTCTTCTCTCAGTTAAATATTTCACATTTCCTCACTTTTGACTCATATAGACTGTGCATGAGAATACAGTCCAAACTTTTATGGAGAAATGAACACAATATCAAATCAGGACAAAGAGGAAGGAGACAAGGACAGAGAGGGTAACAAACAGTTCTAATATTGGAGTAGTGTGGGGTGGTGCAGCAGGAGGTGCAGTTGACATGTGATAAGGGTGTTTGGTTGTCAGGGCAACTCAGGGTGTTTGGTTGTCAGGGGAATGTGGGAGGTTGGCGTGGCGTGGCGATGAGGATAGATGGAGTGAGAGAGAGAAAGCGATCGAGTATGAAGTGGGACATATGTGGGACACAGTGTGAATTTCACTAATCGTTCTGTGTCTCTGGGTCTCTGAGGAGAGCTCTGTCTCAATGTGTGAATTAACCTCTCTCCTTTTTATACATTCTCTCTTCCTCCCTCTCCCTCTGCTCATCCCTCTGTCCCCTGTCTGGGTCCTTTTATTCTCTCTCTCTCTCTCTCTCTCTCTCTCTCTCTCTCTCTCTCTCTTCTCTCTCTCTCTCTCTCTCTCTCTCTCTCTCTCTCTCTCTCTCTCTCTCTTACTACTATGCACCCATCTCATCTCCATCTGTCCTCTACCATCCTCTCTCTCCCTCTTTCCCCTCTCCTCCCATCCCTCCTCTCCATCACCTCTCCTTTCCCCTCTCCTCCCATCCCTCCAGGCAGCATGTCTACTCCCGTGTCCCCGTCCCCTTCCCTCTCCCCCCTGACCCTGGCCTCCCCCGTGGCCACCCCTGGGGCCTCTCCACTGCCCTCCCCCCTCACCCCCCCTCCCAGGGTGCCAGTGTTCCAGAGGAAGGGGGCGCTGAAACACAAGAGGATCATCGAGGTCAAGGACCACCAGTTCACCGCTCGCTTCTTCAAACAGCCCACCTTCTGCAGCCACTGCACTGACTTCATCTGGTAAATACACACACACACACAGCGAAATACACACACACACAGCGAAATACACACACGCAGCGAAATACACACACAGCTCAATACACACTTAAGGAAATACACACACACAGCGAAATACACACACACAGGGAAATACACACACACAGTGAAATACACACACACAGCTAAATACACACACAGCTACATACACACACAGCTAAATACACACACACAGCTAAATACACACACACAGGGAAATACACACACACAGTGAAATACACACACACAGCTAAATACACACACAGCTACATACACACACAGCTAAATACACACACACAGCTAAATACACACACAGCTACATACACACACAGCTAAATACACACACACAGATAAATACACACACAGCTTAATACACACACAGCTAAATACACACACAGCTAAATACACACACAGCTAAATACACACAACAGAAAACATGCTTCACTAGTTCCCAGCTCGCCTCTGCAAACATCCCACAAACTGCAGCCCCTGCACAGCCTTCACCTGGTAACCCACACTCACACACACACATTATGAATCTGCAGACACCCATACTTCCAATCACATTATGAATCTGCAGAAACCCACACTTACACACACATTATGAATCTGCAGAAACCCACACTTACACACACATTATGAATCTGCAGAAACCCACACTTACCTACACATTATGAATCTGCCGAAACCCGCACTTACAAACACGTTATGAATCTGCAGAAACCCACACTTACACACACATTATGAATCTGCAGAAAACCACACTTACACACACATTATGAATCTGCAGAAACCCACACTTACACACACATTATGAATCTGCAGAAACCCACACTTACACACACATTATGAATCTGCAGAAACCCACACTTACAATCACATTATGAATCTGCAGCAACCCACACTTACAAACACATTATGAAACAGCAGAAACCCACACTTACACACACATTATGAATCAGCAGAAACCCACACTTACAATCACACATTATGAATCTGCAGAAACCCACACTTACACACACATTATGAATCTGCAGAAACCCACACTTACACACACATTATGAATCAGCAGAAACCCACACTAACACACACATTATGAATCTGCAGAAACCCACACTTACACACACACATTATGAATCTGCAGAAACCCACACTTACACACACATTATGAATCTGCAGAAACCCACACTTACACACACATTATGAATCAGCAGAAACCCACACTAACACACACATTATGAATCTGCAGAAACCCACACTTACACACACATTATGAATCTGCAGAAACCCACACTTACACACACATTATGAATCAGCAGAAACCCACACTAACACACACATTATGAATCTGCCGAAACCCACACTTACACACAGACACCTTATGAATCTGCAGAAACCCACACTAACACACACATTATGAATCTGCAGAAACCCACACTTAAAATAACATTATGAATCTGCAGAAACCCACACTTACAATCACATTATGAATCTGCAGAAACCCACACTTACAAACACTTTATGAATCTGCAGAAACCCACACTTACACACACACATTATGAATCTGCAGAAACCCACACTTACACACACATTATGAATCAGCAGAAACCCACACTTACACACACATTATGAATCTGAAGAAAACCACACTTACAAACACGTTATGAATCTGCAGAAACCCACACTTACACACACATTATGAATCTGCAGAAAACCACACTTACACACATTATGAATCAGCAGAAATCCACACTAACACACACATTATGAATCTGCAGAAACCCACACTTACACACACACATTATGAATCTGCAGAAACCCACACTTACACACACATTATGAATCAGCAGAAACCCACACTAACACACACATTATGAATCTGCCGAAACCCACACTTACACACAGACACCTTATGAATCTGCAGAAACCCACACTAACACACACATTATGAATCTGCAGAAACCCACACTTAAAATAACATTATGAATCTGCAGAAACCCACACTTACAATCACATTATGAATCTGCAGAAACCCACACTTACAAACACTTTATGAATCAGCAGAAACCCACACTTACACACACATTATGAATCTGCAGAAACCCACACTTACACACACATTATGAATCAGCAGAAACCCACACTTACACACACATTATGAATCTGCCGAAACCCACACTTACAAACACGTTATGAATCTGCAGAAACCCACACTTACACACACATTATGAATCTGCAGAAAACCACACTTACACACATTATGAATCAGCAGAAACCCACACTAACACACACATTATGAATCTGCAGAAACCCACACTTACACACACACATTATGAATCTGCAGAAACCCACACTTACACACACATTATGAATCAGCAGAAACCCACACTAACACACACATTATGAATCTGCAGAAACCCACACTTACACACATACACATTATGAATCTGCAGAAACCCACACTAACACACACATTATGAATCTGCAGAAACCCACACTTAAAATAACATTATGAATCTGCAGAAACCCACACTTACAATCACATTATGAATCTGCAGAAACCCACACTTACAAACACTTTATGAATCAGCAGAAACCCACACTTACACACACATTATGAATCTGCAGAAACCCACACTTACAATCACATTATGAATCAGCAGAAACCCACACTAACACACACAGTATGAATCTGCAGAAACCCACACTAACACACACATTATGAATCAGCAGAAACCCACACTTACACACACATTATGAATCTGCAGAAACCCACACTTACAAACACATTATGAATCAGCAGAAACCCACACTTACAAACACGTTATGAATCTGCCGAAACCCACACTTACACACACATTATGAATCTGCAGAAACCCACACTTACACACACATTATGAATCTGCAGAAACCCACACTTACAATCACATTATGAATCTGCAGCAACCCACACTTACAAACACATTATGAAACAGCAGAAACCCACACTTACACACACATTATGAATCAGCAGAAACCCACACTTACAATCACATTATGAATCAGCAGAAACCCACACTAACACACACATTATGAATCTGCAGAAACCCACACTTACACACACACATTATGAATCTGCAGAAACCCACACTTACACACACATTATGAATCTGCAGAAACCCACACTTACACACACATTATGAATCAGCAGAAACCCACACTTACACACACATTATGAATCTGCAGAAACCCACACTTACACACACATTATGAATCTGCAGAAACCCACACTTACACACACATTATGAATCAGCAGAAACCCACACTTACAAACACATTATGAATCAGCAGAAACCCACCCACATTATGAATCAGCAGAAACCCACACTAACAATCACATTATGAATCTGCAGAAACCCACACTTACAAACACATTATGAATCACTAGAAACCCACACTTACACACACATTATGAATCTGCAGAAACCCACACTAACAATCACATTATGAATCTGCAGAAACCCACACTTACACACACATTATGAATCAGCAGAAACCCACACTTACACACACATTATGAATCTGCAGAAACCCACACTTACCTACACATTATGAATCTGCGAAACCCACACTTACAAACACGTTATGAATCTGCAGAAACCCACACTTACACACACATTATGAATCTGCAGAAAACCACACTTACACACACATTATGAATCTGCAGAAACCCACACTTACACACACATTATGAATCAGCAGAAACCCACACTAACAATCACATTATGAATCTGCAGAAACCCACACTTACAAACACATTATGAATCAGCAGAAACCCACACTTACACACACATTATGAATCTGCAGAAACCCACACTAACAATCACATTATGAATCTGCAGAAACCCACACTTACACACACATTATGAATCAGCAGAAACCCACACTTACACACACATTATGAATCTGCAGAAACCCACACTTACCTACACATTATGAATCTGCCGAAACCCACACTTACAAACACGTTATGAATCTGCAGAAACCCACACTTACACACACATTATGAATCTGCAGAAAACCACACTTACACACACATTATGAATCTGCAGAAACCCACACTTACACACACATTATGAATCAGCAGAAACCCACACTTACACACACACATTATGAATCTGCAGAAACCCACACTTACACACACATTATGAATCAGCAGAAACCCACACTAACACACACATTATGAATCTGCCGAAACCCACACTTACACACAGACACCTTATGAATCTGCAGAAACCCACACTAACACACACATTATGAATCTGCAGAAACCCACACTTAAAATAACATTATGAATCTGCAGAAACCCACACTTACAATCACATTATGAATCTGCAGAAACCCACACTTACAAACACTTTATGAATCAGCAGAAACCCACACTTACACACACATTATGAATCTGCAGAAACCCACACTTACAAACACATTATGAATCAGCAGAAACCCACACTTACACACACATGAATCAGCAGAAACCCACACTAACAATCACATTATGAATCTGCAGAAACCCACACTTACAAACACATTATGAATCAGCAGAAACCCACACTTACACACACATTATGAATCTGCAGAAACCCACACTAACAATCACATTATGAATCTGCAGAAACCCACACTTACACACACATTATGAATCAGCAGAAACCCACACTTACACACACATTATGAATCTGCAGAAACCCACACTTACCTACACATTATGAATCTGCCGAAACCCACACTTACACACACATTATGAATCTGCAGAAACCCACACTTACACACACATTATGAATCAGCAGAAACCCACACTAACAATCACATTATGAATCTGCAGAAACCCACACTTACAAACACATTATGAATCAGCAGAAACCCACACTTACACACACATTATGAATCTGCAGAAACCCACACTTACACACACATTATGAATCTGCAGAAACCCACACTTACACACACATTATGAATCAGCAGAAACCCACACTAACAATCACATTATGAATCTGCAGAAACCCACACTTACAAACACATTATGAATCAGCAGAAACCCACACTTACACACACATTATGAATCTGCAGAAACCCACACTAACAATCACATTATGAATCTGCAGAAACCCACACTTACACACACATTATGAATCAGCAGAAACCCACACTTACACACACATTATGAATCTGCAGAAACCCACACTTACCTACACATTATGAATCAGCAGAAACCCACACTTACACACACACATTATGAATCTGCAGAAACCCACACTTACACACACATTATGAATCAGCAGAAACCCACACTAACACACACATTATGAATCTGCCGAAACCCACACTTACACACAGACACCTTATGAATCTGCAGAAACCCACACTAACACACACATTATGAATCTGCAGAAACCCACACTTAAAATAACATTATGAATCTGCAGAAACCCACACTTACAATCACATTATGAATCTGCAGAAACCCACACTTACAAACACATTATGAATCAGCAGAAACCCACATTTACATACACATTATGAATCAGCAGAAACCCACACTAACAATCACATTATGAATCTGCAGAAACCCACACTTACAATCACATTATGAATCTGCAGAAACCCACACTTACACACACACATTATGAATCTGCAGAAACCCACACTTACACACACATTATGAATCAGCAGAAACCCACACTTACAAACACATTATGAATCAGCAGAAACCCACACTTACACACACATTATGAATCAGCAGAAACCCACACTAACAATCACATTATGAATCTGCAGAAACCCACACTTACAAACACATTATGAATCAGCAGAAACCCACACTTACACACACATTATGAATCTGCAGAAACCCACACTAACAATCACATTATGAATCTGCAGAAACCCACACTTACACACACATTATGAATCTGCAGAAAACCACACTTACACACACATTATGAATCTGCAGAAACCCACACTTACACACACATTATGAATCAGCAGAAACCCACACTTACACACACACATTATGAATGTGCAGAAACCCACACTTACACACACATTATGAATCAGCAGAAACCCACACTAACACACACATTATGAATCTGCCGAAACCCACACTTACACACAGACACCTTATGAATCTGCAGAAACCCACACTAACACACACATTATGAATCTGCAGAAACCCACACTTAAAATAACATTATGAATCTGCAGAAACCCACACTTACAATCACATTATGAATCTGCAGAAACCCACACTTACAAACACTTTATGAATCAGCAGAAACCCACACTTACACACACATTATGAATCTGCAGAAACCCACACTTACAATCACATTATGAATCAGCAGAAACCCACACTAACACACACAGTATGAATCTGCAGAAACCCACACTAACACACACATTATGAATCTGCAGAAACCCACACTTACAATCACATTATGAATCAGCAGAAACCCACACTAACACACACAGTATGAATCTGCAGAAACCCACACTAACACACACATTATGAATCTGCAGAAACCCACACTTACAATCACATTATGAATCAGCAGAAACCCACACTAACACACACAGTATGAATCTGCAGAAACCCACACTAACACACACATTATGAATCAGTAGAAACCCACACGTACACACACATTATGAATCTGCAGAAACCCACACTTACAATCACATTATGAATCAGCAGAAACCCACACTAACACACACAGTATGAATCTGCAGAAACCCACACTAACACACACATTATGAATCTGCAGAAACCCACACTTACAAACACATTATGAATCAGCAGAAACCCACATTTACACACACATTATGAATCAGCAGAAACCCACACTAACAATCACATTATGAATCTGCAGAAACCCACACTTACAATCACATTATGAATCTGCAGAAACCCACACTTACACACACACATTATGAATCTGCAGAAACCCACACTTACACACACATTATGAATCTGCAGAAACCCACACTTACACACACATTATGAATCAGCAGAAACCCACACTTACACACACATTATGAATCTGCAGAAACCCACACTTACACACACATTATGAATCTGCAGAAACCCACACTTACACACACATTATGAATCAGCAGAAACCCACACTTACAAACACATTATGAATCAGCAGAAACCCACACTTACACACACATTATGAATCAGCAGAAACCCACACTAACAATCACATTATGAATCTGCAGAAACCCACACTTACAAACACATTATGAATCAGCAGAAACCCACACTTACACACACATTATGAATCTGCAGAAACCCACACTAACAATCACATTATGAATCTGCAGAAACCCACACTTACACACACATTATGAATCAGCAGAAACCCACACTTACACACACATTATGAATCTGCAGAAACCCACACTTACCTACACATTATGAATCTGCCGAAACCCACACTTACAAACACGTTATGAATCTGCAGAAACCCACACTTACACACACATTATGAATCTGCAGAAAACCACACTTACACACACATTATGAATCTGCAGAAACGCACACTTACACACACATTATGAATCAGCAGAAACCCACACTAACAATCACATTATGAATCTGCAGAAACCCACACTTACAAACACATTATGAATCAGCAGAAACCCACACTTACACACACATTATGAATCAGCAGAAACCCACACTAACACACAGACACCTTATGAATCTGCAGAAACCCACACTAACACACACATTATGAATCTGCAGAAACCCACACTTACAATCACATTATGAATCTGCAGAAACCCACACTTACAAACACTTTATGAATCAGCAGAAACCCACACTTACACACACATTATGAATCTGCAGAAACCCACACTTACAATCACATTATGAATCAGCAGAAACCCACACTAACACACACAGTATGAATCTGCAGAAACCCACACTAACACACACATTATGAATCAGTAGAAACCCACACGTACACACACATTATGAATCTGCAGAAACCCACACTTACAATCACATTATGAATCAGCAGAAACCCACACTAACACACACAGTATGAATCTGCAGAAACCCACACTAACACACACATTATGAATCTGCAGAAACCCACACTAACACACACATTATGAATCTGCAGAAACCCACACTTAAAATAACATTATGAATCTGCAGAAACCCACACTTACAATCACATTATGAATCTGCAGAAACCCACACTTACAAACACATTATGAATCAGCAGAAACCCACACTTACACACACATTATGAATCTGCAGAAACCCACACTAACAATCACATTATGAATCTGCAGAAACCCACACTTACACACACATTATGAATCAGCAGAAACCCACACTTACACACACATTATGAATCTGCAGAAACCCACACTTACCTACACATTATGAATCTGCGAAACCCACACTTACAAACACGTTATGAATCTGCAGAAACCCACACTTACACACACATTATGAATCTGCAGAAAACCACACTTACACACACATTATGAATCTGCAGAAACCCACACTTACACACACATTATGAATCAGCAGAAACCCACACTAACAATCACATTATGAATCTGCAGAAACCCACACTTACAAACACATTATGAATCAGCAGAAACCCACACTTACACACACATTATGAATCTGCAGAAACCCACACTAACAATCACATTATGAATCTGCAGAAACCCACACTTACACACACATTATGAATCAGCAGAAACCCACACTTACACACACATTATGAATCTGCAGAAACCCACACTTACCTACACATTATGAATCTTCAGAAACCCACACTTACAAACACGTTATGAATCTGCAGAAACCCACACTTACACACACATTATGAATCTGCAGAAAACCACACTTACACACACATTATGAATCTGCAGAAACCCACACTTACACTCACATTATGAATCAGCAGAAACCCACACTTACACACACACATTATGAATCTGCAGAAACCCACACTTACACACACATTATGAATCAGCAGAAACCCACACTAACACACACATTATGAATCTGCCGAAACCCACACTTACACACAGACACCTTATGAATCTGCAGAAACCCACACTAACACACACATTATGAATCTGCAGAAACCCACACTTACACACACATTATGAATCTGCAGAAACCCACACTAACAATCACATTATGAATCTGCAGAAACCCACACTTACAAACACATTATGAATCAGCAGAAACCCACACTTACACACACATTATGAATCTGCAGAAACCCACACTAACAATCACATTATGAATCTGCAGAAACCCACACTTACACACACATTATGAATCAGCAGAAACCCACACTTACACACACATTATGAATCTGCAGAAACCCACACTTACCTACACATTATGAATCTGCGAAACCCACACTTACAAACACGTTATGAATCTGCAGAAACCCACACTTACACACACATTATGAATCTGCAGAAAACCACACTTACACACACATTATGAATCTGCAGAAACCCACACTTACACACACATTATGAATCAGCAGAAACCCACACTAACAATCACATTATGAATCTGCAGAAACCCACACTTACAAACACATTATGAATCAGCAGAAACCCACACTTACACACACATTATGAATCTGCAGAAACCCACACTAACAATCACATTATGAATCTGCAGAAACCCACACTTACACACACATTATGAATCAGCAGAAACCCACACTTACACACACATTATGAATCTGCAGAAACCCACACTTACCTACACATTATGAATCTGCAGAAACCCACACTTACAAACACGTTATGAATCTGCAGAAACCCACACTTACACACACATTATGAATCTGCAGAAAACCACACTTACACACACATTATGAATCTGCAGAAACCCACACTTACACACACATTATGAATCAGCAGAAACCCACACTTACACACACACATTATGAATCTGCAGAAACCCACACTTACACACACATTATGAATCAGCAGAAACCCACACTAACACACACATTATGAATGAAACCCACACTTACACACAGACACCTTATGAATCTGCAGAAACCCACACTAACACACACATTATGAATCTGCAGAAACCCACACTTAAAATAACATTATGAATCTGCAGAAACCCACACTTACAATCACATTATGAATCTGCAGAAACCCACACTTACAAACACTTTATGAATCAGGAGAAACCCACACTTACACACACATTATGAATCTGCAGAAACCCACACTTACAATCACATTATGAATCAGCAGAAACCCACACTAACACACACAGTATGAATCTGGAGAAACCCACACTAACACACACATTATGAATCAGTAGAAACCCACACGTACACACACATTATGAATCTGCAGAAACCCACACTTACACACACATTATGAATCAGCAGAAACCCACACTAACAATCACATTATGAATCTGCAGAAACCCACACTTACAAACACATTATGAATCAGCAGAAACCCACACTTACACACACATTATGAATCTGCAGAAACCCACACTAACAATCACATTATGAATCTGCAGAAACCCACACTTACACACACATTATGAATCAGCAGAAACCCACACTTACACACACATTATGAATCTGCAGAAACCCACACTTACCTACACATTATGAATCTGCCGAAACCCACACTTACAAACACGTTATGAATCTGCAGAAACCCACACTTACACACACATTATGAATCTGCAGAAAACCACACTTACACACACATTATGAATCTGCAGAAACCCACACTTACACACACATTATGAATCAGCAGAAACCCACACTTACACACACACATTATGAATCTGCAGAAACCCACACTTACACACACATTATGAATCAGCAGAAACCCACACTAACACACACATTATGAATCTGCCGAAACCCACACTTACACACAGACACCTTATGAATCTGCAGAAACCCACACTAACACACACATTATGAATCTGCAGAAACCCACACTTAAAATAACATTATGAATCTGCAGAAACCCACACTTACAATCACATTATGAATCTGCAGAAACCCACACTTACAAACACTTTATGAATCAGCAGAAACCCACACTTACACACACATTATGAATCTGCAGAAACCCACACTTACAATCACATTATGAATCAGCAGAAACCCACACTAACACACACAGTATGAATCTGGAGAAACCCACACTAACACACACATTATGAATCAGTAGAAACCCACACGTACACACACATTATGAATCTGCAGAAACCCACACTTACAATCACATTATGAATCAGCAGAAACCCACACTAACACACACAGTATGAATCTGCAGAAACCCACACTAACACACACATTATGAATCTGCAGAAACCCACACTTACAAACACGTTATGAATCTGCAGAAACCCACACTAACAATCACATTATGAATCTGCAGAAACCCACACTTACACACACATTATGAATCAGCAGAAACCCACACTTACACACACATTATGAATCTGCAGAAACCCACACTTACCTACACATTATGAATCTGCCGAAACCCACACTTACAAACACGTTATGAATCTGCAGAAACCCACACTTACACACACATTATGAATCTGCAGAAAACCACACTTACACACACATTATGAATCTGCAGAAACCCACACTTACACACACATTATGAATCAGCAGAAACCCACACTAACAATCACATTATGAATCTGCAGAAACCCACACTTACAAACACATTATGAATCAGCAGAAACCCACACTTACACACACATTATGAATCTGCAGAAACCCACACTAACAATCACATTATGAATCTGCAGAAACCCACACTTACACACACATTATGAATCAGCAGAAACCCACACTTACACACACATTATGAATCTGCAGAAACCCACACTTACCTACACATTATGAATCTGCCGAAACCCACACTTACAAACACGTTATGAATCTGCAGAAACCCACACTTACACACACATTATGAATCTGCAGAAAACCACACTTACACACACATTATGAATCTGCAGAAACCCACACTTACACACACATTATGAATCAGCAGAAACCCACACTTACACACACACATTATGAATCTGCAGAAACCCACACTTACACACACATTATGAATCAGCAGAAACCCACACTAACACACACATTATGAATCTGCCGAAACCCACACTTACACACAGACACCTTATGAATCTGCAGAAACCCACACTAACACACACATTATGAATCTGCAGAAACCCACACTTAAAATAACATTATGAATCTGCAGAAACCCACACTTACAATCACATTATGAATCTGCAGAAACCCACACTAACACACACAGTATGAATCTGCAGAAACCCACACTAACACACACATTATGAATCTGCAGAAACCCACACTTACAAACACATTATGAATCAGCAGAAACCCACATTTACACACACATTATGAATCAGCAGAAACCCACACTAACAATCACATTATGAATCTGCAGAAACCCACACTTACAATCACATTATGAATCTGCAGAAACCCACACTTACAAACACATTATGAATCAGCAGAAACCCACACTTACACACACATTATGAATCAGCAGAAACCCACACTAACAATCACATTATGAATCTGCAGAAACCCACACATACAATCACATTATGAATCTGCAGAAACCCACACTTACAAACACATTATGAATCAGCAGAAACCCACACTTACACACACATTATGAATCAGCAGAAACCCACACTAACACACACAGTATGAATCTGCAGAAACCCACACTTACACACACATTATGAATCAGCAGAAACCCACACTTACACACGCATTATGAATCTGTAGAAACCCACACTTACACACACATTATGAATCTGCAGAAACCCACACTAACACACACATTATGAATCAGCAGAAACCCACACTTACACACACATTATGAATCTGCAGAAACCCACACTTACAATCACATTATGAATCAGCAGAAACCCACACTAACACACACATTATGAATCTGCAGAAACCCACACTTACACACACACATTATGAATCTGCAGAAACCCACACTTACACACACATTATGAATCAGCAGAAACCCACACTAACAATCACATTATGAATCTGCAGAAACCCACACTTACAATCACATTATGAATCAGCAGAAACCCACACTAACACACACAGTATGAATCAGCAGAAACCCACACTTACACACACATTATGAATCAGCAGAAACCCACACTTACACACACATTATGAATCTGCAGAAAACCACACTTACACACACATTATGAATCTGCCGAAACCCACACTTACACACACATTATGAATCTGCCGAAACCCACACTTACAAACACGTTATGAATCTGTAGAAACCCACACTTACACACACATTATGAATCTGCAGAAACCCACACTAACACACACATTATGAATCAGCAGAAACCCACACTTACACACACATTATGAATCTGCAGAAGCCCACACTTACACACATTATGAATCTGCAGAAACCCACACTTACAATCACATTATGAATCAGCAGAAACCCACACTAACACACACATTATGAATCTGCAGAAACCCACACTTACACACACACATTATGAATCTGCAGAAACCCACACTTACACACACATTATGAATCAGCAGGAACCCACACTAACACACACATTATGAATCTGCCGAAACCCACACTTACTCACACACACCTTATGAATCTGCAGAAACCCACACTAACACAAACATTATGAATCTGCAGAAACCCACACTTAAAATAACATTATGAATCTGCAGAAACCCACACTTACAAACACTTTATGAATCAGCAGAAACCCACACTTACAAACACATTATGAATGAGCAGAAACCCACACTTACACACACATTATGAATCTGCAGAAACCCACACTTACAATCACATTATGAATCTGCAGAAACCCATACTTACAAACACATTATGAATCAGCAGAAACCCACACTTACACACACATTATGAATCTGCAGAAACCCACACTTACACACACATTATGAATCAGCAGAAACCCACACTTACACACACACATTATGAATCTGCAGAAACCCACACTTACACACACATTATGAATCAGCAGAAACCCACACTTACAAACACATTATGAATCAGCAGAAACCCACACTTACACACACATTATGAATCAGCAGAAACCCACACTAACAATCACATTATGAATCTGCAGAAACCCACACTTACAATCACATTATGAATCTGCAGAAACCCACACTTACAAACACATTATGAATCTGCAGAAACCCACACTTACACACACATTATGAATCTGCAGAAACCTACACTAACACACACATTATGAATCAGCAGAAACCCACACTTACACACACATTATGAATCAGCAGAAACCCACACTAACAATCACATTATGAATCTGCAGAAACCCACACTTACAAACACATTATGAATCAGCAGAAACCCACACTTACACACACATTATGAATCAGCAGAAACCCACACTTACACACACATTATGAATCTGCAGAAAACCACACTTACACACACATTATGAATCTGCCGAAACCCACACTTACACACACATTATGAATCAGCAGAAACCCTCACTAACAATCACATTATGAATCTGCAGAAACCCACACTTACAATCACATTATGAATCTGCAGAAACCCACACTTACAAACACATTATGAATCTGCAGAAACCCACACTTACACACACATTATGAATCTGCAGAAACCCACACTAACACACACATTATGAATCAGCAGAAACCCACACTTACACACACATTATGAATCAGCAGAAACCCACACTAACAATCACATTATGAATCTGCAGAAACCCACACTTACAAACACATTATGAATCAGCAGAAACCCACACTTACACACACATTATGAATCAGCAGGAACCCACACTAACACACACATTATGAATCTGCCGAAACCCACACTTACTCACACACACCTTATGAATCTGCAGAAACCCACACTAACACAAACATTATGAATCTGCAGAAACCACACTTAAAATAACATTATGAATCTGCAGAAACCCACACTAACAATCACATTATGAATCTGCAGAAACCCACACTTACAAACACATTATGAATGAGCAGAAACCCACACTTACACACACATTATGAATCTGCAGAAACCCACACTTACAATCACATTATGAATCTGCAGAAACCCACACTTACAAACACATTATGAATCAGCAGAAACCCACACTTACACACACATTATGAATCTGCAGAAACCCACACTTACACACACATTATGAATCAGCAGAAACCCACACTTACACACACATTATGAATCTGCAGAAACCCACACTTACACACACATTATGAATCTGCAGAAACCCACACTTACACACACATTATGAATCAGCAGAAACCCACACTTACAAACACATTATGAATCAGCAGAAACCCACACTTACACACACATTATGAATCAGCAGAAACCCACACTAACAATCACATTATGAATCTGCAGAAACCCACACTTACAATCACATTATGAATCTGCAGAAACCCACACTTACAAACACATTATGAATCTGCAGAAACCCACACTTACACACACATTATGAATCTGCAGAAACCCACACTAACACACACATTATGAATCAGCAGAAACCCACACTTACACACATTATGAATCAGCAGAAACCCACACTAACAATCACATTATGAATCTGCAGAAACCCACACTTACAAACACATTATGAATCAGCAGAAACCCACACTTACACACACATTATGAATCAGCAGAAACCCACACTTACACACACATTATGAATCTCTAGAAAACCACACTTACACACACATTATGAATCTGCAGAAACCCACACTTACACACACATTATGAATCTGCAGAAACCCACACTTACACACACATTATGAATCTGCAGAAACCCACACTTACAATCACATTATGAATCAGCAGAAACCCACACTAACACACACATTATGAATCTGCAGAAACCCACACTTACACACACACATTATGAATCTGCAGAAACCCACACTTACACACACATTATGAATCTGCAGAAACCCACACTTACACACACATTATGAATCTGCAGAAACCCACACTTACACACACATTATGAATCTGCAGAAACCCACACTTACAATCACATTATGAATCAGCAGAAACCCACACTAACACACACATTATGAATCTGCAGAAACCCACACTTACACACACACATTATGAATCTGCAGAAACCCACACTTACACACACATTATGAATCAGCAGAAACCCACACTAACACACACCTTATGAATCTGCAGAAACCCACACTAACACAAACATTATGAATCTGCAGAAACCCACACTTAAAATAACATTATGAATCTGCAGAAACCCACACTTACAATCACATTATGAATCTGCAGAAACCCACACTTACAAACATATTATGAATGAGCAGAAACCCACACTTACACACACATTATGAATCTGCAGAAACCCACACTTACAAACACATTATGAATCAGCAGAAACCCACACTTACACACACATTATGAATCAGCAGAAACCCACACTAACAATCACATTATGAATCTGCAGAAACCCACACTTACAATCACATTAT
Source organism: Oncorhynchus keta (assembly GCF_023373465.1). Taxonomy (NCBI): domain Eukaryota; kingdom Metazoa; phylum Chordata; class Actinopteri; order Salmoniformes; family Salmonidae; genus Oncorhynchus; species Oncorhynchus keta. The sequence goes on along the minus strand of NC_068451.1, from coordinate 26,851,110 downwards.
GAATCAGCAGAAACCCAAACTAACACACACAGTATGAATCTGCAGAAACCCACACTAACACACACATTATGAATCAGCAGAAACCCACACTTACGCACACATTATGAATCTGCAGAAACCCACACTTACACACACATTATGAATCAGCAGAAACCCACACTTACACACACATTATGAATCTGCAGAAACCCACACTTACACACACATTATGAATCTGCAGAAACCCACACTTAAAATAACATTATGAATCTGCAGAAACCCACACTTACAAACACATTATGAATCAGCAGAAACCCACACTTACACACACATTATGAATCTGCAGAAACCCACACTTACACACACATTATGAATCTGCAGAAACCCACAAAACACACATTATGAATCTGCAGAAACCCACACTTAAAATAACATTATGAATCTGCAGAAACCCACACTTACAATCACATTATGAATCTGCAGAAACCCACACTTACAAACACATTATGAATGAGCAGAAACCCACACTTACACACACATTATGAATCTGCAGAAACCCACACTAACACACACATTATGAATCAGCAGAAAACACTTACACACACATTATGAATCTGCAGAAACCCACACTTACAATCACATTATGAATCTGCAGAAACCCACACTTACAAACACATTATGAATGAGCAGAAACCCACACTTACACACACATTATGAATCTGCAGAAACCCACACTTACAAACACATTATGAATCAGCAGAAACCCACACTTACACACACATTATGAATCAGCAGAAACCCACACAAACAATCACATTATGAATCTGCAGAAACCCACACTTACACACATGTTATGAATCTGCAGAAACCCACACTTCCACACACATTATGAATCTGCAGAAACCCACACTTAAAATAAATTATGAATCTGCAGAAACCCACACTTACAATCCCATTATGAATCTGCAGAAACCCACACTTACACACACAGTATGAATCTGCAGAAACCCCACTTCCACACATTATGAATCTGCAGAAACCCAACTTAAAATAACATTATGAATCTGCAGAAAACACTTACAATCCCATTATGAATCTGCAGAAACCCACACTTACACACACAGTATGAATCTGCAGAAACCCACACTTACACACACATTATGAATCTGCAGAAACCCACACTTACAATCACATTATGAATCTGCAGAAACCCACACTTACAAATCACATTATGAATCTGCAGAAACCCACACTTACACACACATTATGAATCTGCAGAGCCCACACTTACACACATTATGAATCTGCAGAAACCCACACTTACAATCACATTATGAATCAGCAGAAACCCACACTAACACACACATTATGAATCTGCAGAAAACCTTACACACATTATGAACAGAAACCCACACACATTATGAATCTGCAGAACCCACACTTACACACACATTATGAATCAGCAGAAACCCACACTTACACACACATTATGAATCTGCAGAAACCCACACTAACAACACATTATGAATCTGCAGAAACCCACACTTAAAATCACATTATGAATCTGCAGAAACCCACACTAACAATCACATTATGAATCTGCAGAAACCCACACTTACAAACACATTATGAATGAGCAGAAACCCACACTTACACACACATTATGAATCTGCAGAAACCCACACTTACAATCACATTATGAATCTGCAGAAACCCACACTTACACACACATTATGAATCTGCAGAAACCCACACTTACACACACATTATGAATCTGCAGAAACCCACACTTACACACACATTATGAATCAGCAGAAACCCACACTTACACACACACATTATGAATCTGCAGAAACCCACACTTACACACACATTATGAATCAGCAGAAACCCACACTTACAAACACATTATGAATCAGCAGAAACCCACACTTACACACACATTATGAATCTGCAGAAACCCACACTAACAATCACATTATGAATCTGCAGAAACCCACACTTACAAACACATTATGAATCTGCAGAAACCCACACTTACAAACACATTATGAATCTGCAGAAACCCACACTTACACACACATTATGAATCTGCAGAAACCTACACTAACACACACATTATGAATCAGCAGAAACCCACACTTACACACACATTATGAATCAGCAGAAACCCACACTAACAATCACATTATGAATCTGCAGAAACCCACACTTACAAACACATTATGAATCAGCAGAAACCTACACTTACACACACATTATGAATCAGCAGAAACCCACACTTACACACACATTATGAATCTGCAGAAACCACACTTACACACACATTATGAATCTGCCGAAACCCACACTTACACACACATTATGAATCAGCAGAAACCCTCACTAACAATCACATTATGAATCTGCAGAAACCCACACTTACAATCACATTATGAATCTGCAGAAACCCACACTTACAAACACATTATGAATCTGCAGAAACCCACACTTACACACACATTATGAATCTGCAGAAACCCACACTAACACACACATTATGAATCAGCAGAAACCCACACTTACACACACATTATGAATCAGCAGAAACCCACACTAACAATCACATTATGAATCTGCAGAAACCCACACTTACAAACACATTATGAATCAGCAGAAACCCACACTTACACACACATTATGAATCAGCAGGAACCCACACTAACACACACATTATGAATCTGCAGAAACCCACACTTACTCACACACACCTTATGAATCTGCAGAAACCCACACTAACACAAACATTATGAATCTGCAGAAACCCACACTTAAAATAACATTATGAATCTGCAGAAACCCACACTAACAATCACATTATGAATCTGCAGAAACCCACACTTACAAACACATTATGAATGAGCAGAAACCCACACTTACACACACATTATGAATCTGCAGAAACCCACACTTACAATCACATTATGAATCTGCAGAAACCCACACTTACAAACACATTATGAATCAGCAGAAACCCACACTTATACACACATTATGAATCTGCAGAAACCCACACTTACACACACATTATGAATCAGCAGAAACCCACACTTACACACACATTATGAATCTGCAGAAACCCACACTTACACACACATTATGAATCTGCAGAAACCCACACTTACACACACATTATGAATCAGCAGAAACCCACACTTACAAACACATTATGAATCAGCAGAAACCCACACTTACACACACATTATGAATCAGCAGAAACCCACACTAACAATCACATTATGAATCTGCAGAAACCCACACTTACAATCACATTATGAATCTGCAGAAACCCACACTTACAAACACATTATGAATCTGCAGAAACCCACACTTACACACACATTATGAATCTGCAGAAACCCACACTAACACACACATTATGAATCAGCAGAAACCCACACTTACACACACATTATGAATCAGCAGAAACCCACACTAACAATCACATTATGAATCTGCAGAAACCCACACTTACAAACACATTATGAATCAGCAGAAACCCACACTTACACACACATTATGAATCAGCAGAAACCCACACTTACACACACATTATGAATCTCTAGAAAACCACACTTACACACACATTATGAATCTGCCGAAACCCACACTTACACACACATTATGAATCTGCAGAAACCCACACTTACACACACATTATGAATCTGCAGAAACCCACACTTACAATCACATTATGAATCAGCAGAAACCCACACTAACACACACATTATGAATCAGCAGAAACCCACACTTACACACACACATTATGAATCTGCAGAAACCCACACTTACACACACATTATGAATCTGCAGAAACCCACACTTACACACACATTATGAATCTGCAGAAACCCACACTTACACACATTATGAATCTGCAGAAACCCACACTTACAATCACATTATGAATCAGCAGAAACCCACACTAACACACACATTATGAATCTGCAGAAACCTACACTTACACACACACATTATGAATCTGCAGAAACCCACACTTACACACACATTATGAATCAGCAGAAACCCACACTAACACACACCTTATGAATCTGCAGAAACCCACACTAACACAAACATTATGAATCTGCAGAAACCCACACTTAAAATAACATTATGAATCTGCAGAAACCCACACTTACAATCACATTATGAATCTGCAGAAACCCACACTTACAAACATATTATGAATGAGCAGAAACCCACACTTACACACACACATTATGAATCTGCAGAAACCCACACTTACAAACACATTATGAATCAGCAGAAACCCACACTTACACACACATTATGAATCAGCAGAAACCCAACTAACAATCACATTATGAATCTGCAGAAACCCACACTTACAATCACATTATGAATCAGCAGAAACCCAAACTAAACACACAGTATGAATCTGCAGAAACCCACACTAACACACATTATGAATACACTTACGCACACATTATGAATCTGCAGAAACCCACACTTACACACACATTATGAATCAGCAGAAACCCACACTTACACACACATTATGAATCTGCAGAAACCCACACTTACACACACATTATGAATCTGCAGAAACCCACACTTACACACACATTATGAATCAGCAGAAACCCACACTTACAAACACATTATGAATCAGCAGAAACCCACACTTACACACACATTATGAATCTGCAGAAACCCACACTTACACACACACACCTTATGAATCTGCAGAAACCCACACTAACAACACACATTATGAATCTGCAGAAACCACACTTAAAATAACATTATGAATCTGCAGAAACCCACACTTACAATCACATTATGAATCTGCAGAAACCCACACTTACAAACACATTATGAATGAGCAGAAACCCACACTTACACACACATTATGAATCTGCAGAAACCCACACTAACACACACATTATGAATCAGCAGAAACCCACACTTACACACACATTATGAATCTGCAGAAACCCACACTTACAATCACATTATGAATCTGCAGAAACCCACACTTACAAACACATTATGAATGAGCAGAAAAACCCACACATTATGAATCTGCAGAAACCCACACTTACAAACACATTATGAATCAGCAGAAACCCACACTTACACACACATTATGAATCAGCAGAAACCCACACAAACAATCACATTATGAATCTGCAGAAACCCACACTTACACACATGTTATGAATCTGCCGAAACCCACACTTCCACACACATTATGAATCTGCAGAAACCCACACTTAAAATAAATTATGAATCTGCAGAAACCCACACTTACAATCCCATTATGAATCTGCAGAAACCCACACTTACACACACAGTATGAATCTGCAGAAACCCACACTTCCACACACATTATGAATCTGCAGAAACCCACACTTAAAATAACATTATGAATCTGCAGAAACCCACACTTACAATCCCATTATGAATCTGCAGAAACCCACACTTACACACACAGTATGAATCTGCAGAAACCCACACTTACACACACATTATGAATCAGCAGAAACCCACACTTACAATCACATTATGAATCTGCAGAAACCACACTTAAAATAACATTATGAATCTGCAGAAACCCACACTTACAATCACATTATGAATCTGCAGAAACCCACACTTACAAACACATTATGAATGAGCAGAAACCCACACTTACACACACATTATGAATCTGCAGAAACCCACACTAACACACACATTATGAATCAGCAGAAACCCACACTTACACACATTATGAATCTGCAGAAACCCACACTTACAATCACATTATGAATCAGCAGAAACCCACACTTACGCACACATTATGAATCTGCAGAAACCCACACTTACACACACATTATGAATCAGCAGAAACCCACACTTACACACACATTATGAATCTGCAGAAACCCACACTTACACACACATTATGAATCTGCAGAAACCCACACTTACACACACATTATGAATCAGCAGAAACCCACACTTACAAACACATTATGAATCAGCAGAAACCCACACTTACACACACATTATGAATCTGCCGAAACCCACACTTACACACACACACCTTATGAATCTGCAGAAACCCACACTAACACACACATTATGAATCTGCAGAAACCCACACTTAAAATAACATTATGAATCTGCAGAAACCCACACTTACAATCACATTATGAATCTGCAGAAACCCACACTTACAAACACATTATGAATGAGCAGAAACCCACACTTACACACACATTATGAATCTGCAGAAACCCACACTAACACACACATTATGAATCAGCAGAAACCCACACTTACACACACATTATGAATCTGCAGAAACCCACACTTACAATCACATTATGAATCTGCAGAAACCCACACTTACAAACACATTATGAATGAGCAGAAACCCACACTTACACACACATTATGAATCTGCAGAAACCCACACTTAAAACACATTAGGAATCAGCAGAAACCCACACTTACACACACATTATGAATCAGCAGAAACCCACACAAACAATAACATTATGAATCTGCAGAAACCCACACTTACACACATGTTATGAATCTGCGAAACCCACACTTCCACACACATTATGAATCTGCAGAAACCCACACTTAAAATAAATTATGAATCTGCAGAAACCCACACTTACAATCCCATTATGAATCTGCAGAAACCCACACTTACACACACAGTATGAATCTGCAGAAACCCACACTTCCACACACATTATGAATCTGCAGAAACCCACACTTAAAATAACATTATGAATCTGCAGAAACCCACTTACAATCCCATTATGAATCTGCAGAAACCCACACTTACACACACAGTATGAATCTGCAGAAACCCACACTTACACACACATTATGAATCAGCAGAAACCCACACTTACAATCACATTATGAATCTGCAGAAACCCACACTTAAAATAACATTATGAATCTGCAGAAACCCACACTTACAATCACATTATGAATCTGCAGAAACCCACACTTACAAACACATTATGAATGAGCAGAAACCCACACTTACACACACATTATGAATCTGCAGAAACCCACACTAACACACACATTATGAATCAGCAGAAACCCACACTTACACACACATTATGAATCTGCAGAAACCCACACTTACAATCACATTATGAATCTGCAGAAACCCACACTTACAATCACATTATGAATCAGCAGAAACCCAAACTAACACACACAGTATGAATCTGCAGAAACCCACACTAACACACACATTATGAATCAGCAGAAACCCACACTTACACACACATTATGAATCTGCAGAAACCCACACTTACACACACATTATGAATCAGCAGAAACCCACACTTACACACACATTATGAATCTGCAGAAACCCACACTTACACACACATTATGAATCTGCAGAAACCCACACTTACACACACATTATGAATCAGCAGAAACCCACACTTACAAACACATTATGAATCAGCAGAAACCCACACTTACACACACATTATGAATCAGCAGAAACCCACACTAACAATCACATTATGAATCTGCAGAAACCCACACTTACAATCACATTATGAATCTGCAGAAACCCACACTTACAAACACATTATGAATCAGCAGAAACCCACACTAACACACACATTATGAATCAGCAGAAACCCACACTTACACACACATTATGAATCTGCAGAAACCCACACTTACAACACACATTATGAATCTGCAGAAACCCACACTAACACACACATTATGAATCTGCAGAAACCCACACTTAAAATAACATTATGAATCTGCAGAAACCCACACTTACACACACATTATGAATCAGCAGAAACCCACACAAACAATCACATTATGAATCTGCAGAAACCCACACTTACACACATTATGAATCTGCAGAAACCCACACTTCCACACACATTATGAATCTGCAGAAACCCACACTTAAAATAAATTATGAATCTGCAGAAACCCACACTTACAATCCCATTATGAATCTGCAGAAACCCACACTTACACACACAGTATGAATCTGCAGAAACCCACACTTCCACACACATTATGAATCTGCAGAAACCCACACTTAAAATAACATTATGAATCTGCAGAAACCCACACTTACAATCCCATTATGAATCTGCAGAAACCCACACTTACACACACAGTATGAATCTGCAGAAACCCACACTTACACACACATTATGAATCTGCAGAAACCCACACTTACACACACATTATGAATCTGCAGAAACCCACACTTACACACACATTATGAATCTGCAGAAACCCACACTTACAATCACATTATGAATCTGCAGAAACCCACACTTACAAACACATTATGAATGAGCAGAAACCCACACTTACACACACATTATGAATCTGCAGAAACCCACACTAACACACACATTATGAATCAGCAGAAACCCACACTTACACACACATTATGAATCTGCAGAAACCCACACTTACAATCACATTATGAATCAGCAGAAACCCACACTTACGCACACATTATGAATCTGCAGAAACCCACACTTACACACACATTATGAATCAGCAGAAACCCACACTTACACACACATTATGAATCTGCAGAAACCCACACTTACACACACATTATGAATCTGCAGAAACCCACACTTACACACACATTATGAATCAGCAGAAACCCACACTTACAAACACATTATGAATCAGCAGAAACCCACACTTACACACACATTATGAATCTGCAGAAACCCACACTTACACACACACCTTATGAATCTGCAGAAACCCACACTAACACACACATTATGAATCTGCAGAAACCCACACTTAAAATAACATTATGAATCTGCAGAAACCCACACTTACAATCACATTATGAATCTGCAGAAACCCACACTTACAAACACATTATGAATGAGCAGAAACCCACACTTACACACATTATGAATCTGCAGAAACCCACACTAACACACACATTATGAATCAGCAGAAACCCACACTTACACACACATTATGAATCTGCAGAAACCCACACTTACAATCACATTATGAATCTGCAGAAACCCACACTTACAAACACATTATGAATGAGCAGAAACCCACACTTACACACACATTATGAATCTGCAGAAACCCACACTTAAAACACATTAGGAATCAGCAGAAACCCACACTTACACACACATTATGAATCAGCAGAAACCCACACAAACAATAACATTATGAATCTGCAGAAACCCACACTTACACACATGTTATGAATCTGCCGAAACCCACACTTCCACACACATTATGAATCTGCAGAAACCCACACTTAAAATAAATTATGAATCTGCAGAAACCCACACTTACAATCCCATTATGAATCTGCAGAAACCCACACTTACACACACAGTATGAATCTGCAGAAACCCACACTTCCACACACATTATGAATCTGCAGAAACCCACACTTAAAATAACATTATGAATCTGCAGAAACCCACACTTACAATCCCATTATGAATCTGCAGAAACCCACACTTACACACACAGTATGAATCTGCAGAAACCCACACTTACACACACATTATGAATCAGCAGAAACCCACACTTACAATCACATTATGAATCTGCAGAAACCCACACTTAAAATAACATTATGAATCTGCAGAAACCCACACTTACAATCACATTATGAATCTGCAGAAACCCACACTTACAAACACATTATGAATGAGCAGAAACCCACACTTACACACACATTATGAATCTGCAGAAACCCACACTAACACACACATTATGAATCAGCAGAAACCCACACTTACACACACATTATGAATCTGCAGAAACCCACACTTACAATCACATTATGAATCTGCAGAAACCCACACTTACAATCACATTATGAATCAGCAGAAACCCAAACTAACACACACAGTATGAATCTGCAGAAACCCACACTTACACACACATTATGAATCAGCAGAAACCCACACTTACACACACATTATGAATCTGCAGAAACCCACACTTACACACACATTATGAATCAGCAGAAACCCACACTTACACACATTATGAATCTGCAGAAACCCACACTTACACACACATTATGAATCTGCAGAAAGCCACACTTACACACACATTATGAATCAGCAGAAACCCACACTTACAAACACATTATGAATCAGCAGAAACCCACACTTACACACACATTATGAATCAGCAGAAACCCACACTAACAATCACATTATGAATCTGCAGAAACCCACACTTACAATCACATTATGAATCTGCAGAAACCCACACTTACAAACACATTATGAATCAGCAGAAACCCACACTAACACACACATTATGAATCAGCAGAAACCCACACTTACACACACATTATGAATCAGCAGAAACCCACACTTACACACACATTATGAATCTGCAGAAACCCACACTTACACACACATTATGAATCTGCAGAAACCCACACTTAAAATAACATTATGAATCTGCAGAAACCCACACTTACAATCACATTATGAATCTGCAGAAACCCACACTTACAAACACATTATGAATGAGCAGAAACCCACACTTACACACACATTATGAATCTGCAGAAACCCACACTAACACACACATTATGAATCAGCAGAAACCCACACTTACACACACATTATGAATCTGCAGAAACCCACACTTACAATCACATTATGAATCTGCAGAAACCACTTAGAAACACATTATGAATGAGCAGAAACCCACACTTACACACACATTATGAATCTGCAGAAACCCACACTTACAAACACATTATGAATCAGCAGAAACCCACACTTACACACACATTATGAATCAGCAGAAACCCACACAAACAATCACATTATGAATCTGCAGAAACCCACACTTACACACATGTTATGAATCTGCAGAAACCCACACTTACACACACATTATGAATCTGCAGAAACCCACACTTAAAATAAACAACTTACAATCCCATTATGAATCTGCAGAAACCACACTTACACACACAGTATGAATCTGCAGAAACCCACACTTCCACACACATTATGAATCTGCAGAAACCCACACTTAAAATAACATTATGAATCTGCAGAAACCCACACTTACAATCCCATTATGAATCTGCAGAATCCCACACTTACACACAGTATGAATCTGCAGAAACCCACACTTACACACACATTATGAATCAGCAGAAACCCACACTTACAATCACATTATGAATCTGCAGAAACCCACACTTAAAATAACATTATGAATCTGCAGAAACCCACACTTACAATCACATTATGAATCTGCAGAAACCCACACTTACAAACACATTATGAATGAGCAGAAACCCACACTTACACACACATTATGAATCTGCAGAAACCCACACTAACACACACATTATGAATCAGCAGAAACCCACACTTACACACACATTATGAATCTGCAGAAACCCACACTTACAATCACATTATGAATCTGCAGAAACCCACACTTACAAACACATTATGAATGAGCAGAAACCCACACTTACACACACATTATGAATCTGCAGAAACCCACACTTACAAACACATTATGAATCAGCAGAAACCCACACTTACACACACATTATGAATCAGCAGAAACCCACACAAACAATCACATTATGAATCTGCAGAAACCCACACTTACACACATGTTATGAATCTGCCGAAACCCACACTTCCACACACATTATGAATCTGCAGAAACCCACACTTAAAATAAATTATGAATCTGCAGAAACCCACACTTACAATCCCATTATGAATCTGCAGAAACCCACACTTACACACACAGTATGAATCTGCAGAAACCCACACTTCCACACACATTATGAATCTGCAGAAACCCACACTTAAAATAACATTATGAATCTTTAGAAACCCACACTTACAATCCCATTATGAATCTGCAGAAACCCACACTTACACACACAGTATGAATCTGCAGAAACCCACACTTTAACACACATTATGAATCAGCAGAAACCCACACTTACAATCACATTATGAATCTGCAGAAACCCACACTTACAATCACATTATGAATCAGCAGAAACCCACACTTACAATCACATTATGAATCTGCAGAAACCCACACTTACAAACACATTATGAATCTGCAAAAACCCACACTTACACACACATTATGAATCTGCAGAAACCCACACTTACACACACATTATGAATCTGCAGAAACCCACACTTACAATCACATTATGAATCAGCAGAAACCCACACTAACACACACATTATGAATCTGCAGAAACCCACACTTACACACACATTATGAATCAGCAGAAACCCACACAAACAATCACATTATGAATCTGCAGAAACCCACACTTACACACACATTATGAATCAGCAGAAACCCACACTTACACACACATTATGAATCTGCAGAAACCCACACTTACACACACATTATGAATCTGCCGAAACCCACACTTACAAACACATTATGATTTAGCAGAAAACCACACTAACACACACAGTATGAATCTGCAGAAACCCACACTAACACACACATTATGAATCTGCAGAAACCCACACTTACACACACATTATGAATCAGCAGAAACCCACACTTACACACACATTATGAATCTGCAGAAACCCACACTTACACACACATTATGAATCTGCCGAAACCCACACTTACAAACACGTTATGAATCTGCCGAAACCCACACTTACACACACATTATGAATCTGCAGAAACCCACACTTAAAATAACATTATGAATCTGCAGAAACCCACACTTACAATCCCATTATGAATCTGCAGAAACCCACACTTACACACACAGTATGAATCTGCAGAAACCCACACTTACACACACATTATGAATCAGCAGAAACCCACACTTACAATCACATTATGAATCTGCAGAAACCCACACTTACAAACACATTATGAATCTGCAAAAACCCACACTTACACACACATTATTAATCTGCAAAAACCCACACTTACACACACATTATGAATCTGCAGAAACCCACAATTACAAACACTCCAGGTCTCAATCGTTCACTGGCCACCTCTTCAATCTTCCCACTAACTCTAAAACTGCAGCCACAGCACCAACTTCATCTGGCAAAACACACACACGCCACTAGACAGGACAGTGTGTGTACACAGACACAAAACACACACGGTAACACACGTGTTCATGCTCACACAGCCACCATACATGACCCAAGACTTGTTGGAAGCCCAGTATCACCTACAGTAAGCTCATTCTGGCAGACACACCCAAAGCAGGCCAGTGTAGAATCTGTGTGTGCACGTCTCTGTGCGTGGATGTGTGTGTGGACATATGGTGGAGAGGGTAGGCTGAGTGCAGGCCTCTCCTCTAGCCAACAGCCTCTGGGAAGTTTGCAGTACATTTTGGTGAATAACTATCAAAGTTACAGTATGATTATTTAACAAAGGAGGAAAGATAGATATGGTAGCGCTCTCTCAGATTTTGGTTTGGTCGTTTAAAAATACACATCACAAAAATACCATAGCACTCCAGACAGCAGTCTTCCACACGAGTTACAGGCATCTCTCCATCTCTCCCTGTGGAGATTCTACTGGTTTCCTACAATAGACATGATAAAAGAGATCAGTACTACACAGTTCAAATCACATCCTCTAGGGCTGTATACTATTGACAACAAACACCAGGGGATTGAAAGGAGACTTTCTATTGTCAATATTCTGCCTGCAGGGCCTTTGTCGAGACTTCACAGGGTCTCCTCTCCATTCTCCTGGTACAGGAATAGATCGCTACACATTATCATATGACAGCCATGTATATGTGGTGGATGTATGGCCAAATAAATAGATATGTATCTTTATTCTGATTCAGAGGGGTTGGGTTAAATGAGGAAGACACATTTCAGTTGAATGCATTCAGTTGTACAACTGACTAGGTAGTCAGTTTCCCTTTCCCTACTTTCCTAATATAATAAAATTCTCCAGATAGATGCTTTTGGCTTGTCTTCTGTCCTGTCATCCTATGACCATCCGGTGGTGCTGTTTGGCCTGTCTACTGTAGCTCTGCCTCTCTGGCACTCTCTGGTGGACAGTACAAAGAACTGTCATAGTACTGAACCACCTAGAGTGGTTTACACTCCTCGTCTCCTCTCCTTCATCTGTGCTGATATGGAAACACTGGAGAGGTGAAACCAATATGACGGATGTCATTTCCCCTCCTTCACTAGGTCACAAGTCTGTCACTGTCAGACAGTGCAGATGAAGGAGAGGAGAGGAGAGGAGAGGAGAGGAGAGGAGAGGAGAGGAGAGGAGAGGAGAGGAGAGGAGAGGAGAGGAGAGGAGAACTCTGTGACTATTGAGATGAACCTGGGGGGGGGTACTTCAGTGTGATCCTCAAGGGCCCTCTCTCTGTAGGGTGTTGTTCTCCCACCTCTCTGCTGCTTACCTTTTAATCAGCAGCTGATTCACAGCCAGTAAACTGGCTGAGTGGACTCTTTAGCCAATCAATAGCTTTAATTATTCAATTAAGATCTAAGGGGACAGGAAAGCAGAAGACTGCAACTCTGGAAGAAGTGGAACAGGAGGAGGAGAAGGAGGGGGAGGAAGAGGAACAGGAAGAGGAGAAGGAGGGGGAGGAAGAGAAGGAGGGGGAGTGGGTTAGGAGTGGGTGTATGTGTGTTTGGTGTGTGTGTGAGAGAGGCAATAACCCCACTCCCCCCTCTCTCTCCTAGTTGACCTGATCAGCACTACAGTAAGTGTAGTAATCTATGTCCTGCAGCTCACTCTCAGACTCTCACTGTATTTCTGCTGTTTTATTCCAGAAAAGCCATCACAAGGACATGTTTTTGACACAACAACCCATAATTCTGAGGGTTTCTGCTGATGTGTCCTTGTCGGCTGCTGTTATTTGATAAAACAAAAGAAGGAGCCATATCTATAAGTGCTATAGCCATCTTGATTTGTTGACATTGGATTATTCGTGGGTTACAGCACTGCACCAAATGATGCACCTCTTTCTGTTCAGGCCCATCTGCTCATCTTCCACTGAGCAGGCCAGTCCTTTCAGTTGTGTGGTTTGTAAGATCAGTGATGGTTTCTGTGTTGTGTTATGGTTTGTTCCACACAGGGGAATTGGAAAGCAGGGATTTCAATGTCAAGGTAAGGATTATTGGATCATAAATTATAATTAATCAGCCGATCATTAACATTTTTTTATAACACATTTTACAAATGCATTTGTCCAAAGACGTTAACAGCAATTATACCATTGATGAAGGAATATTTTATCTTGGTATTGATTGATGCATTGTGTTTTTGACATTGAACCCCTAGTGAACATTCGTGATCACAATGACATTCAGCAGTTAGTTTTTTTATTTGACAAAGACTAGAACACACACATTGTCCACATTATTCTTGGAATCAGATGAGGTTTTTATAAACAGGGATCAAATGGATTTGGATGTAGTAATGTGTCTTTCTGCTCTGTGTTTTGTGGCAGTGTGCAGTTTCTCTGTCCACAAGCGATGTCACGAGTATGTAACCTTCACCTGTCCTGGAGCCCCCACTGCTCCTACAGAAGTGAGTCAATCTTCCCCCTTCTGCCAGCTTTTACACTCACCTTCCATCCCTCCTTCCTCCCTTCCATCCCTCCTCCCATATCCATCCATCATTCTAGACAGCCACACACACACACACACACACACACACACACACACACACACACACACACACACACACACACACACACACACACACACACACACACACACACACACACACACACACACACACACACACACACACACACACACACACACACACACACACACACACACACACACACACACACACACACACACACACACACACACACACACACACACACACCTGTCCCTCTGTCTGTCACTCCTCCACTCCGCCTTTACTGTCATTCATCCTTATAAAGATCTTTACGTCTCTCCATCTATTCATCCCTCCACTCCACACTTCCCCTTTTCAGGCCTCCCTCACTCCTCCCTTTATCTTGCCAGTCCATCCAGAGAGAGGAAGAGAAAGAGAGAGAATGACGGAGAAGATAAAACAAAGAGGAGGGAGGAGGAGTGAGGGATCCAGGTTGAGAGGGGGAGGAAGACTGAGAGACATGAGCAGAGGTAGAGAGGGTGAACAGATTGCTCTCTCTCTGTCTCTCTTTGGGATTTCAAAGAGGTTTGTCTTTTTTCAGACTTTTATCTGCCAGCTAAATAAACTGGATCAGAAATTAGGTCAGAGAGAGAGAGGGAGAGAGAGAGAGAGAGCACACTATTGAGTGTATGTGTGTGTGTATGCGAGGGAGAACGATTGACAGGGTGGAAT
The DNA here is from genome assembly GCF_023373465.1 of Oncorhynchus keta. Lineage (NCBI taxonomy): Eukaryota > Metazoa > Chordata > Actinopteri > Salmoniformes > Salmonidae > Oncorhynchus > Oncorhynchus keta. The sequence continues at coordinate 26,834,751 of NC_068451.1, read as the reverse complement.
TGGGAGGAAGAGCTTGGCTCAGAAACTGCCTGATGGAGAGAGAGCGAGAGTTGGCAGAGAATGAAAGAGGTGGGGGGTGTTCTCAAAGTTAAGCTCAAAGGGTGTGAGATGGGGTTTGGGGAGTAGAGAGGGTGAGGAGAGGAAGACAGACAGTTAGAGAGGAAGGGGATGTGGATGGGGAAGAAACTGATGAGCTGAAAAGCAGATAGAGATGATTCAGGCTTCCCCAGGAACACATTACATTAACATATCTAACATATCTCTTCCCAGCAGAGAAATGTAAATGGTTGCCATGAATATACCACTGTCAAACTCTCCCTCGTTTCTCCTCCTTTCCCCCCGTTTATCACAACACATAAACATGAGGATGTTCCTCTCTCAATGACTTACTACTCTCTGTCTGTCTGTCTGTCTGAATAACTTACTACTCTCATGTCTGTCTGTCTGTCTGTCTGAATAACTTACTACTCTCATGTCTGTCTGTCTGTCTGTCTGTCTGTCTGTCTGTCTGTCTGTCTGTCTGTCTGTCTGTCTGTCTGTCTGTCTGTCTGTCTGTCTGTCTGTCTGAATAACTTACTACTCTCATGTCTGTCTGTCTGTCTCAATGTCTGTCTGTCTGTCTGTATGTCTGTCTGTCTGTCTGTCTGTCTGTCTGTCTGTCATGTCTGTCTGTCTGAATAACTTAACTACTCTCATGTCTGTCTGTCTGTCTGAATGACTTACTACTCTGTCTGTCTGTCTGAATCATGTCATGTCTGTCTGTCTGTCTCAATAACTTACTACTCATGTCTGTCTGTCTGTCTGTCATGTCTGTCTGTCTGTCTCAATGACTTACTTCTCTTAATGACTTACTACTCATGTCTGTCTGTCTGTCTCAATGACTTACTTCTCTCTGTCTGTCTGTCTGAATAACTTAATACTCTCATGTCTGTCTGTCTGTCTGTCTGTCTCAATAACTTACTACTCTCATGTCTGTCTGTCTGAATAACTTAACACTCTCATGTCTGTCTGTCTGTCTCAATGACTTACTACTCTGTCTGTCTGTCTGAATAACTTACTACTCTCATGTCTGTCTGTCTGTCTCAATAACTTACTACTCTCTGTATGTCTGTCTGTCTGTCTGTCTGTCTGTCTGTCTGTCTGTCTGTCTGTCTGTCTGTCTGTCTGTCTGTCTGTCTGTCTGTCTGTCTGTCTGTCTGTCTGTCTCAATTACTTACTACTACTCTCTGTCTGTCTGTCTGAATAACTTACTACTCTCATGTCTGTCTGTCTGAATAACTTAACACTCTCATGTCTGTCTGTCTGTCTCAATGACTTACTACTCTGTCTGTCTGTCTGAATAACTTACTACTCTCATGTCTGTCTGTCTGTCTCAATAACTTACTACTCTCATGTCTGTCTGTCTCAATTACTTACTACTCTCATGTCTGTCTGTCTGAATGACTTACTCCTCTCATGTCTCTCTCTGTCTCTCATTGACTTACTACTCTCATGTCTGTCTTTCTGTCTGTCTGTCTCAATGACTTACTACTCTCATGTCTGTCCCAATGACTTACTACTCTCATGTCTGTCCCAATGACTTACTACTCTCATGTCTGTCTGTCTCAATGGCTTACTACTCTCATGTCTGTCTGTCTGTCTGAATGACTTACTCCTCTCATGTCTCTCTCTGTCTGTCTCATTGACTTACTCCTCTCATGTCTATCTGTCTCAATGACTTACTACTCTCATGTATGTATGTCTGTCTGTCTCAATGACGTACTCCTCTCATGTCTATCTGTCTCAATGACTTACTACTCTCATGTCTGTCTGTCTGTCTGTCTGTCTGTCTGTCTGTCTGTCTGTCTGTCTGTCTGTCTGTCTGTCTGTCTATCTGTCTGTCTGTCTCAATGACTTACTACTCTCATGTCTGTCCCAATGACTTACTACTCTCATGTCTGTCCCAATGACTTACTACTCTCATGTCTGTCTGTCTCATTGACTTACTACTCTCCTGTCTGTCTGTCTCAATGACGTACTCCTCTCCTGTCTGTCTGTCTCAATGACTTACTCCTCTCCTGTCTGACTGGCTCAATGACTTACTACTCTCATGTATGTCTGTCTGTCTGTCCCAATGACTTACTACTCTCATGTCTGTCTGTCTCAATGACTTACTACTCTCATGTCTGTCTGTCTCAATGGCTTACTACTCTCATGTCTGTCCCAATGACTTACTACTCTCATGTCTGTCCAAATGACTTACTACTCTCATGTCTGTCCCAATGACTTACTACTCTGATGTCTGTCCCAATGACTTACTACTCTCATGTCTGTCCCAATGACTTACTACTCTCATGTCTGTCCCAATGACTTACTACTCTCATGTCTGTCCCAATGACTTACTACTCTGATGTCTGTCCCAATGACTTACTACTCTCATGTCTGTCCCAATGACTTACTACTCTCATGTCTGTCCCAATGACGTACTCCTCTCATGTCTGTTTTTTTAACCTTTATTTTACTAGGCAAGTCAGTTAAGAACAAATTCTTATTTTCAATGACGGCCTAGGAACAGTGGGTTAACTGACTGTTCAGGTGCAGAAGGACAGATTTGTACCTTGTCAGCTCGGAGATTCGAACTTGTAACCTTTCGGTTACTAGTCCAACGCTCTAACCACTAAGCTTCCCCTCCCCAATGACTTACTCCTCTCATGTCTGTCCCAATGACTTACTCCTCTCATGTCTGTCCCAATGACGTACTACTCTCATGTCTGTCCCAATGACTTACTACTCTCATGTCTGTCCCAATCACTTACTACTCTCATGTCTGTCTGTCTGTCTGTCTGTCTGTCTGTCTGTCTGTCTGTCTGTCTGTCTCAATGGCTTACTACTCTCATGTCTGTCTGTCTGTCTCAATGGCTTACTACTCTCATGTCTGTCTGTCTGTCTCAATTACTTACTACTCTCATGTCTGTCTGTCTGAATGACTTACTCCTCTCATGTCTCTCTCTGTCTGTCTCATTGACTTACTACTCTCCTGTCTGTCTGTCTGTCTGTCTGTCTGTCTGTCTGTCTGTCTGTCTGTCTGTCTGTCTGTCTCAATGACTTACTCCTCTCATGTCTGTCTGTCTGTCTGTCTGTCTGTCTGTCTGTCTGTCTGTCTGTCTGTCTGTCTGTCTGTCTGTCTGTCTGTCTGTCTCAATGACTTACTACTCTCATGTCTGTCCCAATGACTTACTACTCTCATGTCTGTCCCAATGACTTACTACTCTCATGTCTGTTTCAATGATACTACTCTCATGTCTGTCTGTCTGTCTGTCTGTCTGTCTGTCTGTCTGTCTGTCTGTCTGTCTGTCTGTCTGTCTGTCTGTCTCAATGACTTACTCCTCTCATGTCTCTCTCTGTCTGTCTCATTGACTTACTACTCTCCTGTCTGTCTGTCTCAATGACTTACTACTCTCATGTCTGTCTGTTTCAATGATACTACTCTCATGTCTGTCTGTCTGTCTGAATTACTTACTCCTCTCATGTCTCTCTCTGTCTGTCTCATTGACTTACTACTCTCGTGTCTGTTTGTCTGTCTGTCTCTTTCTCTCTCTCAGGACTTGAAGAGTAAACACAGATTTCGACCTCAGACCTACACTTCTCCAACGTTCTGTGATCACTGTGGTTCTCTGCTCTATGGCCTTATCCAACAGGGCATGAAATGCTCCTGTAAGTAACCAGACGTTCTGTTTCAAGTTTTATTAGCTAAAATGCTGACTTGCAGGTTCCTTCTCGACATTGCAACAGCAAAAAGACATAATAAAAGATAAGAATACCAATATAAAGTAAATGGCTCAGTAGAATAGAATAAACGTTTTAGCATAAGTATAATACAGGAAGGCACAAGTTATAGTCCAATATTTACATGTGTTCTGGAGACGGGGGGATTGGGGGGGAAAGTGTTTAAATTGTGCAGTATTTATCAATCATAATAAGAGCAGCAGTTGTGATGTGTGTTTAGCATGAATGTACAGTATATGTGTGTGAGTGGTTTCTTACCACGTGTTATTATCTCTGTGTGTGTGCGTGTGTGCGTGCGTGCGTGCGTGCGTGCGTGCGTGCGTGTGTGTGTGTGTGTGTGTGTGTGTGTGTGTGTGTGTGTGTGCGTGCGTGCGTGCGTGCGTGCGTGCGTGCGTGCGTGCGTGCGTGTGTGTGTGTGTGTGTGTGTGTGTGTGTGTGTGTGTGTGTGCGTGCGTGTGTGTGTGTGTCTATACTTGTGTGCATGTACTACAGGTTGTGAGATGAATGTCCACAAGCGTTGTGAGAGCCTGGTGCCCAGCCTGTGTGGTCAAGATCATACAGAGAAGAGAGGCAGGATCCACCTGACCGTCCGGGGAGAGAACGAGGACATCTTCATCACAGGTCACAACTAAGGGTTTAGAAGAGTTGTCCCTAACCACTGATAGAGACAGGGGTTACATGTCTCTGTCACCCGGTGGTGTAAATTACTAAGTGTTTAGAATAGTTGCCCCTAACCACTGATAGAGACAGGGGTTACATGTCTCTGTCACCCGGTGGTGTAAAGTACTAAGTGTTTAGAAGAGTTGCCCCTAACCACTGATAGAGACAGGGTTTACATGTCTCTGTCACCCGGTGGTGTTGTCCCTAACCACTGATAGAGACAGGGTTTACATGTCTCTGTCACCCGGTGGTGTTGTCCCTAACCACTGATAGAGACAGCGTTTACATGTCTCTGTCACCCGGTGGTGTTGTCCCTAACCACTGATAGAGACAGCGTTTACATGTCTCTGTCACCCGGTGGTGTTGTCCCTAACCACTGATAGAGACAGAGTTTACATGTCTCTGTCACCCGGTGGTGTTGTCCCTAACCACTGATAGAGACAGGGTTTACATGTCTCTGTCACCCGGTGGTGTTGTCCCTAACCACTGATAGAGACAGAGTTTACATGTCTCTGTCACCCGGTGGTGTTGTCCCTAACCACTGATAGAGACAGAGTTTACATGTCTCTGTCACCCGGTGGTGTTGTCCCTAACCACTGATAGAGACAGAGTTTACATGTCTCTGTCACCCGGTGGTGTTGTCCCTAACCACTGATAGAGACAGAGTTTACATGTCTCTGTCACCCGGTGGTGTTGTCCCTAACCACTGATAGAGACAGGGTTTACATGTCTCTGTCACTCGGTGGTGTTGTCCCTAACCACTGATAGAGACAGCTTTTACATGTCTCTGTCACCCGGTGGTGTTGCCCCTAACCACTGATAGAGACAGATAATATTCACATTTCCTGTTGCTGCAGGATTATTTTCCTGCTGTAAGAAACTGGGTCAAATTAAGATCAGATGGCACCTGTATGGCCATCTATGCTATCCATTGTCTGACTCTATTTCTCTGTCTCTCTTTCTCTCTCTCACCCTCTCCCTCCCTCTTTCCCTCCACCCCCCCGCTGCCCCCTCAGTGCGGGAGGCTCGTAACCTGATCCCCATGGACCCCAACGGTCTGTCTGACCCCTACGTGAAGCTCAAACTAATCCCTGACCCTAAGAGCCAGAGCAAACAGAAGACCAAGACTATACGCTCCACACTCAACCCCGTCTGGAACGAGAGCTTCACCTTGTGAGTGTGTGTGTGTGTGTGTGTGTGTGTGTGTGTGTGTGTGTGTGTGTGTGTGTGTGTGTGTGTGTGTGTGTGTGTGTGTGTGTGTGTGTGTGTGTGTGTGTGTGTGTGTGTGTGTGTGTGTGTGTGTGTGTGACTGTGTACATCATTAGGAGAATACCAGGGCAGTGCCCCTAAGTGATCATGTTTGTGTGTGTGTGTACTAGTAGTTCTGGGAACTCTGCACAGGGAACTAGACTTGTGTTAGCCCCAGGAGCTTTATCTCAGTGGACTGACATGGTCTTGAGGTGTGCAGATGACTGGAGGTCGGATACCTGGTCGGTAACCTCTTTCACTCCCACCTCTCTCCCCAGCTCGGTGCGTGGGCGGCAGTGGGACCGTCGTCTGTCGGTGGAGGTGTGGGATTGGGATCGTACGTCTCGCAATGACTTCATGGGATCGCTGTCGTTCGGAGTGAGCGAGATATTCCGTCACTCAGTTAGCGGCTGGTTCAAACTGCTGGATCAGGATGAGGGAGAGTACTACAACATGCCTGTCCCTGACGAAAATGTAAGACATACTCTCATGCAGTGGATTATGGGTAGTGTAGTTAGAGTTATAGAATACATATATTATATATAACTATTGGTATATATAGGTATATTTAGACTCAGAGTATGACCAAACAAAATGTGTATGAGTTCCCTCACTTTGGCCACCAGGGTGCAGGAGTGCTTCATTAAAATCCATACATTGCAGGTTTGTGTGTTTGTGGATGTGTGTGACAGTTTTATTATAACTAAGCCCTCCCCTCCTCCCCCCTCCTCTCTTCAATAGGAGCCTAGTGGTCTAGATGCTATTCCCCCCTCCCTTCTCCCCCCCTCCCTGAGGCCTGCCCCTGTGTCTGTGTCTGTCCCTGTCCCCGTGTCTGTCCTGTCCCCCTCAGCCCCGTCAGTCCCCTGTCTGACCACCCTACCTGCAGGACCGGTCAAGCCCAGGGTTTGCCTCCAGGACTTCAACTTCCTCATGGTGCTGGGAAAAGGCAGCTTCGGAAAGGTACTGAAACACACCTACACCTGTCTGTAGACACACTGTAATAAACATAACACACCTGTCTGTAGACACACTGTAATAAACATAACACACCTGTCTGTTGACAAACTGTAATAAACATAACACACCTGTCTGTAGACACACTGTAATAAACATTACACACCTGCCTGTTGACACACTGTAATAAACATAACACACCTGTCTGTTGACACACTGTAATAAACATAACACACCTGTCTGTTGACACACTGTAATAAACATAACACACCTGTCTGTTGACACACTGTAATAAACATAACACACCTGTCTGTTGACAAACTGTAATAAACATAACACAGCTGCCTGTTGACACACTGTAATAAACATAACACACCTGTCTGTTGACACACTGTAATAAACATAACACACCTGTCTGTTGACACACTGTAATAAACATAACACACCTGTCTGTAGACACACTGTAATAAACATAACACACCTGTCTGTTGACACACTGTAATAAACATAACACACCTGTCTGTTGACACACTGTAATAAACATAAC
>NC_068451.1:26787577-26817577 GCF_023373465.1 Oncorhynchus keta | reverse complement strand
CTCTACCTCTATTCTCTCTCTACCTCTACCTCTTTCTCTACCTCCTCTATTCTCTCTACCTCTTCCTCTACCTATACCTCCTCTATTCTCTTTATACCTCTACCTCTTCCTCTACCTCCTCTATTCTCTCTCTACCTCTACCTCTATTCTCTCTCTACCTCTACCTCTTCCTCTACCTCCTCTATTCTCTCTCTACCTCTACCTCTATTCTCTCTCTACCTCTACCTCTTCCTCTACCTCCTCTATTCTCTTTATACCTCTACCTCTTCCTCTACCTCCTCTATTCTCTCTCTACCTCTACCTCTATTCTCTCTCTACCTCTACCTCTTCCTCTACCTCCTCTATTCTCTCTCTACCTCTACCTCTACCTCTATTCTCTCTCTATCTCTACCTCTTCCTCTACCTCCTCTATTCTCTCTCTACCTCTACCTCTTCCTCTACCTCCTCTATTCTCTCTCTACCTCTACCTCTACCTCTATTCTCTCTCTATCTCTACCTCTTCCTTTACCTCCTCTATTCTCTCTCTCTCTACCTCTTTCTATGTCTGTCTCTCTCTCTCTTTCTAACTCTCTCTACCTCTTCCTGTCTGTCTGTCTCTCTCTTTCTATCTCTCTCTCTCTCTACCTCTTTCTCTGTCTCTCTCTCTCTTTCTATCTCTCTCTCTACCTCTTTCTCTGTCTGTCTCTCTCTCTCTTTCTATCTCTCTCTGCCTCTTTCTATGTGTGTATGTCTCTCTCTTTCTATCTCTCTCTACCTCTTTCTGTCTGTCTCTTTCTTTCTATCTATCTCTCTCTCTACCTCTTTCTCTGTCTCTCTCTCTCTCTTTCTATCTCTCTCTACCTCTTTCTATGTGTGTATGTCTCTCTCTTTCTATCTCTCTCTCTCTACCTCTTTCTATGTGTGTCTGTCTCTCTCTTTCTATCTCTCTCTACCTCTTTCTCTGTCTGTCTCTCTCTTTCTATCTCTCTCTACCTCTTTCTCTGTCTGTCTCTCTCTTTCTATCTCTCTCTATCTCTACCTCTTTCTCTGTCTGTCTCTCTACCTCTTTCTCTGTCTGTCTCTCTCTTTCTATCTCTCTCTACCTCTTTCTCTGTCTGTCTCTCTCTTTCTATCTCTCTCTCTCTCTACCTCTTTCTCTGTCTGTCTCTCTCTTTCTATCTCTCTCTATCTCTACCTCTTTCTCTGTCTGTCTCTCTCTTTCTATCTCTCTCTACCTCTTTCTCTGTCTGTCTCTCTCTTTCTATCTCTCTCTATCTCTGTCTGTCTCTCTCTTTCTATCTCTCTCTCGCTCTACCTCTTTCTCTGTCTGTCTCTCTCTCTCTACCTCTTTCTCTGTCTGTCTCTCTCTTTCTATCTCTCTCTACATCTTTCTCTGTCTGTCTCTCTCTCCCTCTACCTCTTTCTCTGTCTGTCTCTCTCTTTCTATCTCTCTCTATCTCTTCCTCTTTCTCTGTCTGTCTCTCTCTTTCTATCTCTCTCTCGCTCTACCTCTTTCTCTGTCTGTCTCTCTCTCTTTCTATCTCTCTCTACCTCTTTCTCTGTCTACGTCTCTCTCTCTCTCTCTACCTCTTTCTCTGTCTGTCTCTCTCTTTCTATCTCTCTCTACCTCTTTCTCTGTCTACGTCTCTCTCTCTCTCTCTACCTCTTTCTCTGTCTGTCTCTCTCTTTCTATCTCTCTCTACCTCTTTCTCTGTCTGTCTCTCTCTCCCTCTACCTCTTTCTCTGTCTGTCTCTCTCTTTCTATCTCTCTCTACCTCTACCTCTTTCTCTGTCTGTCTCTCTCTTTCTATCTCTCTCTACCTCTTTCTGTCTCTCTCTCTTTCTATCTCTCTCTATCTCTATCTCTACCTCTTTCTCTGTCTGTCTCTCTCTTTCTATCTCTCTCTCTCTCTACCTCTTTCTCTGTCTGTCTCTCTTTCTATCTCTCTCTACCTCTTTCTCTGTCTGTCTCTCTCTCTCTTTCTATCTCTCTCTGCCTCTTTCTATGTGTGTATGTCTCTCTCTTTCTATCTCTCTCTACCTCTTTCTGTCTGTCTGTCTCTCTCTTTCTATCTATCTCTCTCTCTACCTCTTTCTCTGTCTCTCCCTCTTTCTATCTCCCTCTCTACCTCTTTCTCTGTCTGTATCTCTCTCTCTTTCTATCTCTCTCTACCTCTTTCTATGTGTGTATGTCTCTCTCTTTCTATCTCTCTCTCTCTCTACCTCTTTCTGTGTGTGTCTGTCTCTCTCTTTCTATCTCTCTCTACCTCTTTCTCTCTCTGTCTCTCTCTTTCTATCTCTCTCTATCTCTACCTCTTTCTCTGTCTGTCTCTCTCTTTCTATCTCTCTCTACCTCTTTCTCTGTCTCTCTCTCTCTCTTTCTATCTCCCTCTCTACCTCTTTCTCTGTCTGTATCTCTCTCTCTTTCTATCTCTCTCTACCTCTTTCTATGTGTGTATGTCTCTCTCTTTCTATCTCTCTCTCTCTACCTCTTTCTATGTGTCTGTCTCTCTCTTTCTATCTCTCTCTACCTCTTTCTCTGTCTGTCTCTCTCTTTCTATCTCTCTCTATCTCTACCTCTTTCTCTGTCTGTCTCTCTCTTTCTATCTCTCTCTCTACCTCTTTCTCTGTCTGTCTCTCTCTCTTTCTATCTCTCTCTACCTCTTTCTCTGTCTGTCTCTCTCTTTCTATCTCTCTCTATCTCTACCTCTTTCTCTGTCTGTCTCTCTCTTTCTGTCTCTCTACCTCTTTCCTCTTTCTCTGTCTGTCTCTCTCTTTCTATCTCTCTCTATCTCTACCTCTTTCTCTGTCTGTCTCTCTCTTTCTATCTCTCTCTACCTCTTTCTCTGTCTGTCTCTCTCTTTCTATCTCTCTCTACCTCTTTCTCTGTCTGTCTCTCTCTCTTTCTCTCTCTCTCTATCTCTCTTTCTCTGTCTGTCTCTCTCTCTATCTCTCTCTACCTCTTTCTCTGTCTTCTGTCTGTCTGTCTCTCTCTTTCTATCTCTGTCTCTCTACCTCTTTCTCTGTCTGTCTCTCTCTTTCTATCTCTCTCTACCTCTCTTCTCTCTCTGTCTGTCTCTCTCTTTCTATCTCTCTACCTCTACCTCTTTCTCTGTCTGTCTCTCTCTTTCTATCTCTCTCTACCTCTTTCTCTGTCTGTCTCTCTCTTTCTACCTCTTTCTCTGTCTGTCTCTCTCTCTATCTCTCTCTACCTCTTTCTCTGTCTGTCTCTCTCTCTTCTCTCTCTATCTCTACCTCTTTCTCTGTCTCTTCTCTTTCTGTCTCTCTACCTCTTTCTCTGTCTCTCTCTTTCTATCTCTCTCTATCTCTACCTCTTTCTCTGTCTGTCTCTCTCTTTCTATCTCTCTCTACCTCTTTCTCTGTCTGTCTCTCTCTTTCTATCTCTCTCTCTACCTCTTTCTCTGTCTGTCTCTCTCTTTCTATCTCTCTCTATCTCTACCTCTTTCTCTGTCTGTCTCTCTCTTTCTATCTCTCTCTACCTCTTTCTCTGTCTACGTCTCTCTCTCTCTTTCTATCTCTCTCTACCTCTTTCTATGTCTGTATGTCTCTCTCTTTCTATCTCTCTCTCTCTACCTCTTTCTATGTGTGTCTGTCTCTCTCTTTCTATCTCTCTCTACCTCTTTCTCTGTCTGTCTCTCTCTTTCTATCTCTCTCTACCTCTTTCTCTGTCTGTCTCTCTCTTTCTATCTCTCTCTATCTCTACCTCTTTCTCTGTCTGTCTCTCTCTTTCTGTCTCTCTACCTCTTTCTCTGTCTGTCTCTCTCTTTCTATCTCTCTCTACCTCTTTCTCTGTCTGTCTCTCTCTTTCTATCTCTCTCTCTCTCTACCTCTTTCTCTGTCTGTCTCTCTCTTTCTATCTCTCTCTATCTCTACCTCTTTCTCTGTCTGTCTCTCTCTTTCTATCTCTCTCTACCTCTTTCTCTGTCTGTCTCTCTCTTTCTATCTCTCTCTATCTCTGTCTGTCTCTCTCTTTCTATCTCTCTCTCGCTCTACCTCTTTCTCTGTCTGTCTCTCTCTCTCTACCTCTTTCTCTGTCTGTCTCTCTCTTTCTATCTCTCTCTACCTCTTTCTCTGTCTGTCTCTCTCTATCTCTACCTCTTTCTCTGTCTGTCTCTCTCTTTCTATCTCTCTCTATCTCTACCTCTTTCTCTGTCTGTCTCTCTCTTTCTATCTCTCTCTCGCTCTACCTCTTTCTCTGTCTCTCTCTCTCTTTCTATCTCTCTCTACCTCTTTCTCTGTCTACGTCTCTCTCTCTCTCTCTCTACCTCTTTCTCTGTCTGTCTCTCTCTTTCTATCTCTCTCTACCTCTTTCTCTGTCTACGTCTCTCTCTCTCTCTCTACCTCTTTCTCTGTCTGTCTCTCTCTTTCTATCTCTCTCTACCTCTTTCTCTGTCTGTCTCTCTCTCCCTCTACCTCTTTATCTGTCTGTCTCTCTCTTTCTATCTCTCTCTACCTCTACCTCTTTCTCTGTCTGTCTCTCTCTTTCTATCTCTCTCTACCTCTTTCTGTCTGTCTCTCTCTTTCTATCTCTATCTCTATCTCTACCTCTTTCTCTGTCTGTCTCTCTCTTTCTATCTCTCTCTCTCTCTACCTCTTTCTCTGTCTGTCTCTCTTTCTATCTCTCTCTACCTCTTTCTCTGTCTGTCTCTCTCTCTCTTTCTATCTCTCTCTGCCTCTTTCTATGTGTGTATGTCTCTCTCTTTCTATCTCTCTCTACCTCTTTCTGTCTGTCTGTCTCTCTCTTTCTATCTATCTCTCTCTCTACCTCTTTCTCTGTCTCTCCCTCTTTCTATCTCCTCTCTACCTCTTTCTCTGTCTGTATCTCTCTCTCTTTCTATCTCTCTCTACCTCTTTCTATGTGTGTATGTCTCTCTCTTTCTATCTCTCTCTCTCTCTACCTCTTTCTGTGTGTGTCTGTCTCTCTCTTTCTATCTCTCTCTACCTCTTTCTCTGTCTGTCTCTCTCTTTCTATCTCTCTCTATCTCTACCTCTTTCTCTGTCTGTCTCTCTCTTTCTATCTCTCTCTACCTCTTTCTCTGTCTCTCTCTCTCTCTTTCTATCTCCCTCTCTACCTCTTTCTCTGTCTGTATCTCTCTCTCTTTCTATCTCTCTCTACCTCTTTCTATGTGTGTATGTCTCTCTCTTTCTATCTCTCTCTCTCTACCTCTTTCTATGTGTGTCTGTCTCTCTCTTTCTATCTCTCTCTACCTCTTTCTCTGTCTGTCTCTCTCTTTCTATCTCTCTCTATCTCTACCTCTTTCTCTGTCTGTCTCTCTCTTTCTATCTCTCTCTCTACCTCTTTCTCTGTCTGTCTCTCTCTTTCTATCTCTCTCTACCTCTTTCTCTGTCTGTCTCTCTCTTTCTATCTCTCTCTATCTCTACCTCTTTCTCTGTCTGTCTCTCTCTTTCTGTCTCTCTACCTCTTTCTCTGTCTGTCTCTCTCTTTCTATCTCTCTCTATCTCTACCTCTTTCTCTGTCTGTCTCTCTCTTTCTATCTCTCTCTACCTCTTTCTCTGTCTGTCTCTCTCTTTCTATCTCTCTCTCTCTACCTCTTTCTCTGTCTGTCTCTCTCTTTCTATCTCTCTCTATCTCTACCTCTTTCTCTGTCTGTCTCTCTCTTTCTATCTCTCTCTACCTCTTTCTCTGTCTACGTCTCTCTCTCTCTCTCTACCTCTTTCTCTGTCTGTCTCTCTCTTTCTATCTCTCTCTACCTCTTTCTCTGTCTACGTCTCTCTCTCTCTCTACCTCTTTCTCTGTCTGTCTCTCTCTTTCTATCTCTCTCTACCTCTTTCTCTGTCTGTCTCTCTCTCCCTCTACCTCTTTCTCTGTCTGTCTCTCTCTTTCTATCTCTCTCTACCTCTACCTCTTTCTCTGTCTGTCTCTCTCTTTCTATCTCTCTCTACCTCTTTCTGTCTCTCTGTCTGTCTCTCTCTTTCTATCTCTCTCTCTACCTCTTTCTCTGTCTGTCTCTCTCTTTCTCTCTCTCTACCTCTTTCTCTGTCTGTCTCTCTTTCTATCTCTCTCTATCTCTACCTCTTTCTCTGTCTGTCTCTCTCTTTCTGTCTCTCTACCTCTTTCTCTGTCTGTCTCTCTCTTTCTATCTCTCTCTATCTCTACCTCTTTCTCTGTCTGTCTCTCTCTTTCTATCTCTCTCTACCTCTTTCTCTGTCTGTCTCTCTCTTTCTATCTCTCTCTCTCTACCTCTTTCTCTGTCTGTCTCTCTCTTTCTATCTCTCTCTATCTCTACCTCTTTCTCTGTCTGTCTCTCTCTTTCTATCTCTCTCTACCTCTTTCTCTGTCTACGTCTCTCTCTCTCTCTCTACCTCTTTCTCTGTCTGTCTCTCTCTTTCTATCTCTCTCTACCTCTTTCTCTGTCTGTCTCTCTCTTTCTATCTCTCTCTCTCTACCTCTTTCTCTGTCTGTCTCTCTCTTTCTATCTCTCTCTATCTCTACCTCTTTCTCTGTCTGTCTCTCTCTTTCTATCTCTCTCTACCTCTTTCTCTGTCTACGTCTCTCTCTCTCTCTACCTCTTTCTCTGTCTGTCTCTCTCTTTCTATCTCTCTCTACCTCTTTCTCTGTCTGTCTCTCTCTCCCTCTACCTCTTTCTCTGTCTGTCTCTCTCTTTCTATCTCTCTCTCTTTCTCTACCTCTTTCTCTGTCTGTCTCTCTCTTTCTATCTCTCTCTACCTCTTTCTGTCTCTCTGTCTCTTTCTATCTCTCTCTACCTCTACCTCTTTCTCTGTCTGTCTCTCTCTTTCTATCTCTCTCTACCTCTTTCTGTCTCTCTGTCTCTTTCTATCTCTCTCTATCTCTACCTCTTTCTCTGTCTGTCTCTCTCTTTCTATCTCTCTCTATCTCTACCTCTTTCTCTGTCTGTCTCTCTCTTTCTATCTCTCTCTCTCTCTACCTCTTTCTGTCTCTCTCTCTCTTTCTATCTCTCTCTATCTCTACCTCTTTCTCTGTCTGTCTCTCTTTCTATCTCTCTCTACCTCTTTCTCTGTCTGTCTCTCTCTCTCTCTTTCTATCTCTCTCTCTGTCTCTTTCTATGTGTGTATGTCTCTCTCTTTCTATCTCTCTCTACCTCTTTCTGTCTGTCTGTCTCTCTCTTTCTATCTATCTCTCTCTCTCTACCTCTTTCTCTGTCTCTCTCTCTCTCTTTCTATCTCTCTCTACCTCTTTCTTTGTCTGTCTCTCTCTCTTTCTATCTCTCTCTACCTCTTTCTATGTGTGTATGTCTCTCTCTTTCTATCTCTCTCTCTCTACCTCTTTCTATGTGTGTCTGTCTCTCTCTTTCTATCTCTCTCTACCTCTTTCTCTGTCTGTCTGTCTCTCTCTTTCTATCTCTCTCTATCTCTACCTCTTTTTCTGTCTGTCTCTCTCTTTCTATCTCTCTCTCTCTACCTCTTTCTCTGTCTGTCTCTCTCTTTCTATCTCTCTCTATCTCTACCTCTTTTTCTGTCTGTCTCTCTCTTTCTATCTCTCTCTCTCTACCTCTTTCTCTGTCTGTCTCTCTCTTTCTATCTCTCTCTACCTCTTTCTCTGTCTGTCTCTCTCTTTCTATCTCTCTCTATCTCTACCTCTTTCTCTGTCTGTCTCTCTCTTTCTGTCTCTCTACCTCTTTCTCTGTCTGTCTCTCTCTTTCTATCTCTCTCTATCTCTACCTCTTTCTCTGTCTGTCTCTCTCTTTCTATCTCTCTCTACCTCTTTCTCTGTCTGTCTCTCTCTTTCTATCTCTCTCTCTCTACCTCTTTCTCTGTCTGTCTCTCTCTTTCTATCTCTCTCTATCTCTACCTCTTTCTCTGTCTGTCTCTCTCTTTCTATCTCTCTCTACCTCTTTCTCTGTCTGTCTCTCTCTTTCTATCTCTCTCTCTATCTCTGTCTGTCTCTCTCTTTCTATCTCTCTCTCGCTCTACCTCTTTCTCTGTCTGTCTCTCTCTCTCTCTACCTCTTTCTCTGTCTCTCTCTCTTTCTATCTCTCTCTCTCTACTATCTTTCTATGTGTGTCTGTCTCTCTTTCTATCTCTCTCTACCTCTTTCTCTGTCTGTCTCTCTCTTTCTATCTCTCTCTATCTCTACCTCTTTTCTGTCTGTCTCTCTCTTTTCTATCTCTCTCTACCTCTTTCTCTGTCTGTCTCTCTCTTTCTATCTCTCTCTACCTCTTTCTCTGTCTGTCTCTCTCTTTCTATCTCTCTCTATCTCTACCTCTTTCTCTGTCTGTCTCTCTCTTTCTGTCTCTCTATTCTTTCTCTGTCTGTCTCTCTCTTTCTATCTCTCTCTATCTCTACCTCTTTCTCTGTCTGTCTCTCTCTTTCTATCTCTCTCTACCTCTTTCTCTGTCTGTCTCTCTCTTTCTATCTCTCTCTCTACCTCTTTCTCTGTCTGTCTCTCTCTCTCTCTACCTCTTTCTCTGTCTGTCTCTCTCTTTCTATCTCTCTCTACATCTTTCTCTGTCTGTCTCTCTCTCCTCTACCTCTTTCTCTGTCTGTCTCTCTCTTTCTATCTCTCTCTATCTCTACCTCTTTCTCTGTCTGTCTCTCTCTTTCTATCTCTCTCTCGCTCTACCTCTTTCTCTGTCTGTCTCTCTCTCTTTCTATCTCTCTCTCTACCTCTTTCTCTGTCTACTTCTCTCTCTCTCTCTCTCTCTACCTCTTTCTCTGTCTGTCTCTCTCTTTCTATCTCTCTCTACCTCTTTCTCTGTCTACGTCTCTCTCTCTCCCTCTACCTCTTTCTCTGTCTGTCTCTCTCTTTCTATCTCTCTCTACCTCTTTCTCTGTCTGTCTCTCTCTCCCTCTACCTCTTTCTCTGTCTGTCTCTCTCTTTCTATCTCTCTCTACCTCTACCTCTTTCTCTGTCTGTCTCTCTCTTTCTATCTCTCTCTACCTCTTTCTGTCTCTCTCTCTTTCTATCTCTCTCTATCTCTATCTCTACCTCTTTCTCTGTCTGTCTCTCTCTTTCTATCTCTCTCTCTCTCTACCTCTTTCTCTGTCTGTCTCTCTTTCTATCTCTCTCTACCTCTTTCTCTGTCTGTCTCTCTCTCTCTTTCTATCTCTCTCTGCCTCTTTCTATGTGTGTATGTCTCTCTCTTTCTATCTCTCTCTACCTCTTTCTGTCTGTCTGTCTCTCTCTTTCTATCTATCTCTCTCTCTACCTCTTTCTCTGTCTCTCCCTCTTTCTATCTCCCTCTCTACCTCTTTCTCTGTCTGTATCTCTCTCTCTTTCTATCTCTCTCTACCTCTTTCTATGTGTGTATGTCTCTCTCTTTCTATCTCTCTCTCTCTCTACCTCTTTCTGTGTGTGTCTGTCTCTCTCTTTCTATCTCTCTCTACCTCTTTCTCTGTCTGTCTCTCTCTTTCTATCTCTCTCTATCTCTACCTCTTTCTCTGTCTGTCTCTCTCTTTCTATCTCTCTCTACCTCTTTCTCTGTCTCTCTCTCTCTTTCTATCTCCCTCTCTACCTCTTTCTCTGTCTGTATCTCTCTCTCTTTCTATCTCTCTCTACCTCTTTCTATGTGTGTATGTCTCTCTCTTTCTATCTCTCTCTCTCTACCTCTTTCTATGTGTGTCTGTCTCTCTCTTTCTATCTCTCTCTACCTCTTTCTCTGTCTGTCTCTCTCTTTCTATCTCTCTATCTCTACCTCTTTCTCTGTCTGTCTCTCTCTTTCTATCTCTCTCTCTACCTCTTTCTCTGTCTGTCTCTCTCTTTCTATCTCTCTCTACCTCTTTCTCTGTCTGTCTCTCTCTTTCTATCTCTCTCTATCTCTACCTCTTTCTCTGTCTGTCTCTCTCTTTCTGTCTCTCTACCTCTTTCTCTGTCTGTCTCTCTCTTTCTATCTCTCTCTATCTCTACCTCTTTCTCTGTCTGTCTCTCTCTTTCTATCTCTCTCTACCTCTTTCTCTGTCTGTCTCTCTCTTTCTATCTCTCTCTCTCTACCTCTTTCTCTGTCTGTCTCTCTCTTTCTATCTCTCTCTATCTCTACCTCTTTCTCTGTCTGTCTCTCTCTTTCTATCTCTCTCTACCTCTTTCTCTGTCTACGACTCTCTCTCTCTCTCTCTACCTCTTTCTCTGTCTGTCTCTCTCTTTCTATCTCTCTCTACCTCTTTCTCTGTCTACGTCTCTCTCTCTCTCTACCTCTTTCTCTGTCTGTCTCTCTCTTTCTATCTCTCTCTACCTCTTTCTCTGTCTGTCTCTCTCTCCCTCTACCTCTTTCTCTGTCTGTCTCTCTCTTTCTATCTCTCTCTACCTCTACCTCTTTCTCTGTCTGTCTCTCTCTTTCTATCTCTCTCTACCTCTTTCTGTCTCTCTGTCTGTCTCTCTCTTTCTATCTCTCTCTCTACCTCTTTCTCTGTCTGTCTCTCTCTTTCTATCTCTCTCTACCTCTTTCTCTGTCTGTCTCTCTCTTTCTATCTCTCTCTATCTCTACCTCTTTCTCTGTCTGTCTCTCTCTTTCTGTCTCTCTACCTCTTTCTCTGTCTGTCTCTCTCTTTCTATCTCTCTCTATCTCTACCTCTTTCTCTGTCTGTCTCTCTCTTTCTATCTCTCTCTACCTCTTTCTCTGTCTGTCTCTCTCTTTCTATCTCTCTCTCTCTACCTCTTTCTCTGTCTGTCTCTCTCTTTCTATCTCTCTCTATCTCTACCTCTTTCTCTGTCTGTCTCTCTCTTTCTATCTCTCTCTACCTCTTTCTCTGTCTACGTCTCTCTCTCTCTCTTTCTATCTCTCTCTACCTCTTTCTATGTGTGTATGTCTCTCTCTTTCTATCTCTCTCTCTCTACCTCTTTCTATGTGTGTCTGTCTCTCTCTTTCTATCTCTCTCTACCTCTTTCTCTGTCTGTCTCTCTCTTTCTATCTCTCTCTACCTCTTTCTCTGTCTGTCTCTCTCTTTCTATCTCTCTCTATCTCTACCTCTTTCTCTGTCTGTCTCTCTCTTTCTGTCTCTCTACCTCTTTCTCTGTCTGTCTCTCTCTTTCTATCTCTCTCTACCTCTTTCTCTGTCTGTCTCTCTCTTTCTATCTCTCTCTCTCTCTACCTCTTTCTCTGTCTGTCTCTCTCTTTCTATCTCTCTCTATCTCTACCTCTTTCTCTGTCTGTCTCTCTCTTTCTATCTCTCTCTACCTCTTTCTCTGTCTGTCTCTCTCTTTCTATCTCTCTCTATCTCTGTCTGTCTCTCTCTTTCTATCTCTCTCTCGCTCTACCTCTTTCTCTGTCTGTCTCTCTCTCTCTACCTCTTTCTCTGTCTGTCTCTCTCTTTCTATCTCTCTCTACATCTTTCTCTGTCTGTCTATCTCTCCCTCTACCTCTTTCTCTGTCTGTCTCTCTCTTTCTATCTCTCTCTATCTCTACCTCTTTCTCTGTCTGTCCCTCTCTTTCTATCTCTCTCTCGCTCTACCTCTTTCTCTGTCTGTCTCTCTCTCTCTTTCTATCTCTCTCTACCTCTTTCTCTGTCTACGTCTCTCTCTCTCTCTCTCTACCTCTTTCTCTGTCTGTCTCTCTCCCTTTCTATCTCTCTCTACCTCTTTCTCTGTCTACGTCTCTCTCTCTCTCTACCTCTTTCTCTGTCTGTCTCTCTCTTTCTATCTCTCTCTACCTCTTTCTCTGTCTCTCTCTCTCCCTCTACCTCTTTCTCTGTCTGTCTCTCTCTTTCTATCTCTCTCTACCTCTACCTCTTTCTCTGCCTGTCTCTCTCTTTCTATCTCTCTCTACCTCTTTCTGTCTCTCTCTCTTTCTATCTCTCTATCTGTCTCTCTACCTCTTTCTCTGTCTGTCTCTCTCTTTCTATCTCTCTCTCTCTACCTCTTTCTCTGTCTGTCTCTCTTTCTATCTCTCTCTACCTCTTTCTCTGTCTGTCTCTCTCTCTTTCTATCTCTCTGCCTCTTTCTATGTGTGTATGTCTCTCTCTTTCTATCTCTCTCTACCTCTTTCTGTCTGTCTGTCTCTCTCTTTCTATCTATCTCTCTCTCTACCTCTTTCTCTGTCTCTCCCTCTTTCTATCTCCCTCTCTACCTCTTTCTCTGTCTGTATCTCTCTCTCTTTCTATCTCTCTCTACCTCTTTCTATGTGTGTATGTCTCTCTTTCTATCTCTCTCTCTCTCTACCTCTTTCTGTGTGTGTCTGTCTCTCTCTTTCTATCTCTCTACCTCTTTCTCTGTCTGTCTCTCTCTTTCTATCTCTCTCTATCTCTACCTCTTTCTCTGTCTGTCTCTCTCTTTCTATCTCTCTCTACCTCTTTTCTGTCTCTCTCTCTCTCTTTCTATCTCCTCTCTACCTCTTTCTCTGTCTGTATCTCTCTCTCTTTCTATCTCTCTCTACCTCTTTCTATGTGTGTATGTCTCTCTCTTTTCTATCTCTCTCTCTCTCTACCTCTTTCTATGTGTGTCTGTCTCTCTCTTTCTATCTCTCTCTACCTCTTTCTCTGTCTGTCTCTCTCTTTCTATCTCTCTCTATCTCTACCTCTTTCTCTGTCTGTCTCTCTCTTTCTATCTCTCTCTCTACCTCTTTCTCTGTCTGTCTCTCTCTTTCTATCTCTCTCTACCTCTTTCTCTGTCTGTCTCTCTCTTTCTATCTCTATCTCTACCTCTTTCTCTGTCTGTCTCTCTCTTTCTGTCTCTCTACCTCTTTCTCTGTCTGTCTCTCTCTTTCTATCTCTCTCTATCTCTACCTCTTTTCTGTCTGTCTCTCTCTTTCTATCTCTCTCTACCTCTTTCTCTGTCTGTCTCTCTCTTTCTATCTCTCTCTCTCTACCTCTTTCTCTGTCTGTCTCTCTCTTTCTATCTCTCTCTATCTCTACCTCTTTCTCTGTCTGTCTCTCTCTTTCTATCTCTCTCTACCTCTTTCTCTGTCTACGACTCTCTCTCTCTCTCTACCTCTTTCTCTGTCTGTCTCTCTCTTTCTATCTCTCTCTACCTCTTTCTCTGTCTACGTCTCTCTCTCTCTCTACCTCTTTCTCTGTCTGTCTCTCTCTCTTTCTATCTCTCTCTACCTCTTTCTCTGTCTGTCTCTCTCTCTCCCTCTACCTCTTTCTCTGTCTGTCTCTCTCTTTCTATCTCTCTCTACCTCTACCTCTTTCTCTGTCTGTCTCTCTCTTTCTATCTCTCTCTACCTCTTTCTGTCTCTCTGTCTGTCTCTCTCTTTCTATCTCTCTCTCTCTACCTCTTTCTCTGTCTGTCTCTCTCTTTCTATCTCTCTCTACCTCTTTCTCTGTCTGTCTCTCTCTTTCTATCTCTCTCTATCTCTACCTCTCTCTCTGTCTGTCTCTCTCTTTCTCTCTCTCTACCTCTTTCTCTGTCTGTCTCTCTCTTTCTATCTCTCTCTGTCTCTACCTCTTTCTCTGTCTGTCTCTCTCTTTCTATCTCTCTCTACCTCTTTCTCTGTCTGTCTCTCTTTCTATCTCTCTCTCTCTACCTCTTTCTCTGTCTGTCTCTCTCTTTCTATCTCTCTCTATCTCTACCTCTTTCTCTGTCTGTCTCTCTCTTTCTATCTCTCTCTACCTCTTTCTCTGTCTACGTCTCTCTCTCTCTCTCTACCTCTTTCTCTGTCTGTCTCTCTCTTTCTATCTCTCTCTACCTCTTTCTCTGTCTGTCTCTCTCTTTCTATCTCTCTCTCTCTACCTCTTTCTCTGTCTGTCTCTCTCTTTCTATCTCTCTCTATCTCTACCTCTTTCTCTGTCTGTCTCTCTCTTTCTATCTCTCTCTACCTCTTTCTCTGTCTACGTCTCTCTCTCTCTCTACCTCTTTCTCTGTCTGTCTCTCTTTCTATCTCTCTCTACCTCTTTCTCTGTCTGTCTCTCTCTCCCTCTACCTCTTTCTCTGTCTGTCTCTCTCTTTCTATCTCTCTCTACCTCTACCTCTTTCTCTGTCTGTCTCTCTCTTTCTATCTCTCTACCTCTTTCTGTCTCTCTGTCTCTTTCTATCTCTCTCTACCCTCTACCTCTTTCTCTGTCTGTCTCTCTCTTTCTATCTCTCTCTACCTCTTTCTGTCTCTCTGTCTCTTTCTATCTCTCTCTATCTCTACCTCTTTCTCTGTCTGTCTCTCTCTTTCTATCTCTCTCTATCTCTACCTCTTTCTCTGTCTGTCTCTCTCTTTCTATCTCTCTCTCTCTCTACCTCTTTCTGTCTCTCTCTCTCTTTCTATCTCTCTCTATCTCTACCTCTTTCTCTGTCTGTCTCTCTTTCTATCTCTCTCTACCTCTTTCTCTGTCTGTCTCTCTCTCTCTCTTTCTATCTCTCTCTGCCTCTTTCTATGTGTGTATGTCTCTCTCTTTCTATCTCTCTCTACCTCTTTCTGTCTGTCTGTCTCTCTCTTTCTATCTATCTCTCTCTCTACCTCTTTCTCTGTCTCTCTCTCTCTCTTTCTATCTCCCTCTCTACCTCTTTCTTTGTCTGTATCTCTCTCTCTTTCTATCTCTCTCTACCTCTTTCTATGTGTGTATGTCTCTCTCTTTCTATCTCTCTCTCTCTACCTCTTTCTATGTGTGTCTGTCTCTCTCTTTCTATCTCTCTCTACCTCTTTCTCTGTCTGTCTCTCTCTTTCTATCTCTCTCTATCTCTACCTCTTTTTCTGTCTGTCTCTCTCTTTCTATCTCTCTCTCTCTACCTCTTTCTCTGTCTGTCTCTCTCTTTCTATCTCTCTCTATCTCTACCTCTTTTTCTGTCTGTCTCTCTCTTTCTATCTCTCTCTCTACCTCTTTCTCTGTCTGTCTCTCTCTTTCTATCTCTCTCTACCTCTTTCTCTGTCTGTCTCTCTCTTTCTATCTCTCTCTATCTCTACCTCTTTCTCTGTCTGTCTCTCTCTTTCTGTCTCTCTACCTCTTTCTCTGTCTGTCTCTCTCTTTCTATCTCTCTCTATCTCTACCTCTTTCTCTGTCTGTCTCTCTCTTTCTATCTCTCTCTACCTCTTTCTCTGTCTGTCTCTCTCTTTCTATCTCTCTCTCTCTACCTCTTTCTCTGTCTGTCTCTCTCTTTCTATCTCTCTCTATCTCTACCTCTTTCTCTGTCTGTCTCTCTCTTTCTATCTCTCTCTACCTCTTTCTCTGTCTGTCTCTCTTTCTATCTCTCTCTATCTCTGTCTGTCTCTCTCTTTCTATCTCTCTCTCGCTCTACCTCTTTCTCTGTCTGTCTCTCTCTCTCTCTACCTCTTTCTCTGTCTGTCTCTCTCTTTCTATCTCTCTCTCTCTCTACCTCTTTCTATGTGTGTCTGTCTCTCTCTTTCTATCTCTCTCTACCTCTTTCTCTGTCTGTCTCTCTCTTTCTATCTCTCTCTATCTCTACCTCTTTCTCTGTCTGTCTCTCTCTTTCTATCTCTCTCTCTACCTCTTTCTCTGTCTGTCTCTCTCTTTCTATCTCTCTCTACCTCTTTCTCTGTCTGTCTCTCTCTTTCTATCTCTCTCTATCTCTACCTCTTTCTCTGTCTGTCTCTCTCTTTCTGTCTCTCTACCTCTTTCTCTGTCTGTCTCTCTCTTTCTATCTCTCTCTATCTCTACCTCTTTCTCTGTCTGTCTCTCTCTTTCTATCTCTCTCTACCTCTTTCTCTGTCTGTCTCTCTCTTTCTATCTCTCTCTCTACCTCTTTCTCTGTCTGTCTCTCTCTTTCTCTCTCTCTCTATCTCTACCTCTTTCTCTGTCTGTCTCTCTCTTTCTATCTCTCTCTACCTCTTTCTCTGTCTGTCTCTCTCTTTCTATCTCTCTCTCGCTCTACCTCTTTCTCTGTCTGTCTCTCTCTCTTTCTATCTCTCTCTCGCTCTACCTCTTTCTCTGTCTGTCTGTCTCTCTCTCTCTACCTCTTTCTCTGTCTGTCTCTCTCTTTCTATCTCTCTCTACCTCTTTCTCTGTCTGTCTCTCTCTACCTCTACCTCTTTCTCTGTCTGTCTCTCTCTTTCTATCTCTCTCTACCTCTTTCTGTCTCTCTCTCTCTTTCTATCTCTCTCTATCTCTACCTCTTTCTCTGTCTGTCTCTCTCTTTCTATCTCTCTCTATCTCTACCTCTTTCTCTGTCTGTCTCTCTCTCTTTCTATCTATCTCTCTCTACCTCTTTCTCTGTCTGTCTCTCTCTCTATCTATCTCTCTTTCTCTGTCTGTCTCTCGTCTTTCTATCTCTCTCTCTACCTCTTTCTCTGTCTCTCTCTCTACCTCTTTCTCTGTCTGTCTCTCTCTTTCTATCTCTCTCTACCTCTACCTCTTTCTCTGCCTGTCTCTCTCTTTCTATCTCTCTCTACCTCTTTCTGTCTCTCTCTCTTTCTATCTCTCTTTCTGTCTCTCTACCTCTTTCTCTGTCTGTCTCTCTCTTTCTATCTCTCTCTACCTCTTTCTCTGTCTACGTCTCTCTCTATCTCTTAATATTCCCCAAGCGGGAAAATAAATAAGTATAAATATGTGTTGTATTTAAAATGGTATTTGTTCTTCACTGCTGTCCTTTTCTTGTGGCAACAGGTCACACATCTTGCTGCTGTGATGGCACACTGGAATTTCACCCAGTAGATATGGGAGTTTATCAAAATAGGATTTGTTTTCTAATTTCTTGTGGATCTGTGTAATCTCAGGGAAATGTGTGTCTGTAATATGGTCATACATTGGGCAGGAGGTTAGGAAGTGCAGCTCAGTTACCACATCATTTTGTGGGCAGTGAGCACATAGCCTGTCTTCTCTTAAGAGCCATGTCTGCCTACGGCAGCCTTTCTCACGTGTCAGTTTTTCTCCCACTCCCTCATCACTATATACTGTATACAGTATATATCTCCTCATTTCTCCCTCATTCTCAGAGATAGACCTTGAGCATTCTGGAACAGACAGGGGTGTCATAACAGTCATGACCCTTTCGCCCCGGGGTCACGCCCCCTTGTCTCGTATGCAAATCTATGCCATCATTAGCCTGTCACTTGTCAGTCTGTGGCTGTGCCAGCCAATGGCTGAGTGGGCAGTGAGGTGTCAGAATGTGCTCTGGGGTCAGAGGCCAGGCCCATTAGCCAAATGAGATTCATATCAACCAACAGAGCAGCTGTCACACGCTGAGGGGAACAAGGACCACACGTGACATGCTTTACTGTACACCTGAGGGAGAGAGAAGGAGGGAGAGAGAAGGATGGAGAGAGAAGGATGGAGAGAGAAGGAGGGAGAGAGAAGGAGGGAGAGAGAAGGAGAGATGGAGTGAGAAATAGAAAGAGGGAGAGGGAGAGAGATAATTAATGTGTGGATGTGTGTGCCCGTCTGTGTGGAAGGAGTTAGATTTTTCTCTCAGTCCTTTATTTCATGTGTATATATGTGTTCTATGTGTAATAATCTCTCTCTCTCTCAGGGTGGGAAGAAAGGGGAGAACTTTGACAAGTTCTTCACAGCGGCTCCGTCCGTGCTGACACCCTCTGACCCTGACGTTCTGGCGGCCATTGACCAGGAAGACTTCCTGGGCTTCTCCTTCATTAACCCTGAGCTCACCCCCCCGACCCTCACTGCCATCTGAGGGGGGGGCAGCTCTCTGTATTTTTTTATCCTCTTCCCTTGGTCTGAAAGGAGCAGCTCTGTCTCTCCCTATCCTCTCTGTCTGGGGGCTCCCCACATTCCCCTCACCGTCTAACAGTCTTTTTCTAAAGCAAATTTCAAAACAGAGAATAGCACACAATTTAAACAGAAACAATCAGTCTACACAACCTACAGATAACTCTCCCTCTGTGCTATACTCTAGAGCCTGAGTTCATGGCTTATCTTTCAGAGGAAGATCTGTGTGATACGGGGATGGATGGGCAGATTAGCGGTAAAAGTCAAATAACACATTTAGTTGATGCGATGCATACAAAACAACATCACTGTTATTTAAAGATGATGCAGTTCATTGCAAACAGATACTGTAAGATGACACTGAATCTGACTTAAATCTGTAGTGATTTTAAGGTAAATGTATTTTATGACATGGTATCATGCTATTGTGGTATCAATATCAGATCTATTACATAGAAATACAGCTAGAGCTGTCTATATGCCACATGTATAATCTATTACATAGAAATACAGCTAGAGCTGTCTATATGCCACATTTATAATCTATTACTTATGAAATTAATTACCTCTGATATTATGTAAAGCAGTATTTCTTGTGTCATGTAATGTCATATTGTGTTCTATTACATTGTTCTATTATATTATTACCCCAAAATTGCTCCTTGTTTTGTGTTTCCAATTTAACTTCAATCCATTGATGATATAATTGTGACATATAGCTAGAAACCTAGAAGATGGGTAAGAAATCAAATCAATCATTATATATTACTGCTTGAAGAAAAGTTGCTCCTAATCAGTGATCTGGGATCAGATTGCCCTACCTACCCCCAGTCCTAACTTTAACCGTTAGACCTGAGGTGAGGTGAATGGTAACCATTCTTGAAAATGAAACCATCTAACCGTGTTCTGAGGTTAAGGGTTATTTTAACTAACTGCATGATTACTTACTCTCCCATCTCCATCAACAAATAAAATATTTTACACCAGATATGAGGACTACCAAGTCAACCATCTGATTGATGTTTCCATACTGCACAGATATGCCCTGTCAGCCTTACACGTTGTCATCTCTCATTCTATTCCTAGATCAGTTGCTATATTTCTTCATTTTCTTACTGATTTGACACTTTGACCTGGACCCAAATTGAATGTGAAAGTGTTAACTCAGGTCCAACTGAGCTAACTGACCCGGGTTGGCACTACATCAGACACGTGACCTGAGACTACCCAGGATATCTGAGATGAGGAGAGGACGGTTTTATAATGTGATGTGGCATTCAGTGGACATTTTGGCTGAGCTTCACCAACCAGTGACATAATAAATACATCTCAGAAGGTTTTGTTCCATTTCTTGCTGAGACTAGCTGAATGTCTAAGATAAAGGAGGAGAAGACTGTTTTAATATGTGATGTGGATCTCAGTGGACATTTTGGCTGAGCTTCACCAACCAGTGACAGAGTGACGGGGAGTGACACATCTCAGAAGGAAACGTAGTAAGGAGTTAGGAGTTAGGTAGCATGGTTAGGACATTTTCAGTAGAGTTGGGATTCAGTGAGCTACAATGCTTCATGTTAAGCCCCAACTAATAATAAGCTTATATGCTAGCATATAACAAATCAAATCCAATCACATTTTATTGGTCACATACACATGGTTAGCAGATGTTAATAATGTGAGTGTAGCGAAATGCTTGTGCTTCTAGTTCCGACCATGCAGTAATATCTAACAATTAATCTAACAATGTCACAACAACTACCTTTTACACACAAGTGTAAAGGAATGAGTAAGAATATGTACATATAAATATATAGATGAGCGATGGCCGAACGGCATAGTCAAGATGCAGTAGATGGTATAGAGTACAGTATATACATATGAGATGAGTAATGTAAGGTATGTAAACATTATAAGTGGCATTGCTTAAAGTGACTAGTGATACATTTATTACATCTAATTTTTAATGATTAAAGTTGTTATCTTATATTAACATTGTTATCTTATATGAGATGAGCATGTAATATTGTTACAACTTTTGTAGATTTTAATTTACGGAAGTAGTTTAGTTTTATTTAAATGAGATTAGATCAAGTCCTCATTCTTAGTTGGCACATTCCCTGTACGGGTCTATACTCTAGTGTGCTGTACTACATTGTAAGGTACTATATTGTACTGTGCTGTACGGTCATTTGCTGTGTAAGGACATTGATCCACCACTGATAAGGTTAAAATGTGGGACAGGTCAATACATGGAAACATAATCATGACGTATTAATGTTCTGTCGTTAAAATATACTTGACCTGGAGAGTGTTGCCAGGCAATGTTCTGGACTGTTTTATATTACATCTAGGATCCCCATTATGGTCTGTTACACTGGAATTAGTCTAAGTTATTAGTGAGTAAAAAACTGTCAAATATTTGTATACTTATGAAAACATAGTCATGTGAACTATTGTAATCCTGGTGAAATGATCCGTCTTGCCCTTTGTGCTGTTGTCTGTGCCCAATAATGTTTGTACCATGTTTTGTGCTGCTATCATGTGTTGTTGCTACCATGCTGTGTTGTCATGTGTTGTTGCTACCATGCTGTGTTGTCATGTGTTGTTGCTACCATGCTGTGTTGTCATGTGTTGTTGCTACCATGCTGTGTTGTCATGTGTTGTTGCTACCATGCTGTGTTGTCATGTGTTGTTGCTACCATGCTGTGTTGTCATGTGTTGTTGCTACCATGCTGTGTTGTCATGTGTTGTTGCTACCATGCTGTGTTGTCATGTGTTGTTGCTACCATGCTGTGTTGTCATGTGTTGTTGCTACCATGCTGTGTTGTCATGTGTTGTTGCCGTACTATGTTGTTGTCTTAGGTCTCTCTTTATGTAGTATTCTGTTGTTTCTCTTGTCGTGATGTGTGTTTTGTCCTATATTTTTATGTAATTCATTTTATTTTTAATCCCAGCCCCCGTCCCCGCAGGAGGCCTTTTGCCTTCTGGTAGGCCGTCATTTTGAATAAGAATTTGTTCTTAACTGACTTGCCTAGTTAAATAACGGTTCAAATAAAAAAGAAAAAGTAAAACTAGGTTTCAACCATGGATGTGAGAGACTGGATTTGTACCAGCTCAAATCCCATTGCTCTTTTCTCTGCATAAACATCAATAATAAAAGCCTGTATAGCAGGGATCAACAACTACATTCAGCCGTGGGACAACTTTTTCTTGAGTGGATGGTCAGGCAGCTGGAACATAATTCAAATCATTTGTAAACTGCAAATTGACTGCAAGAAACCCAATCGGATATAATATTTGACTAAAACAATGTCATTTCAAACTTCGTTTACATTTGTATTCCATCACATACTGTATCTCTATTAGGGAATACTTTGGAACAGATCTCCACATTTAAAATCCCTTGGAGACTTGCTGGTGTTTTTAGTCCACAATAAGATAATGAACTTGGGGGACAAATAAAATCACCTGCAGGACAAATTCAGAGCTGTTCCTGTCGGCTACTTTAAAGGGTCAACCAGGTTTGAGTGGTCATCATCACCCAAGGTCAGTTTGGGTTCAGGGTCAAACAGAAAGGGATTTGTGTAGATATAATACTACAGTACGCATCAAGATATTAAAATCATATAACATTTTAAGTTATGAATTTATCATTTATCTGTATATTTATTAGTTGGGTGATTTCATGTTTTGTGTATTGGGAATACATCAAAAATCATAATAAAAGGAATTGGAAAGTCTGAAAAATACTTTTGTCCAATGTTTATGCCTCTAAATGTCTGAATCATGAAAGTGTCAACATGTAATAGTGTGTAATTAACATACTGTCTGTACTAACATACTGTCTGTACTAGCATACTGTCTGTACTAACATACTCTCTGTACTAACATACTGTCTGTACTAGCATACTGTCTATACTAAGATACTGTCTGTACTAGCATACTGTCTGTACTAAGATACTGTCTGTACTAGCATACTGTCTGTACTAACATACTCTCTGTGCTAACATACTGTCTGTACTAACATACTGTCTGTACTAACATACTGTCTGTACTAACATACTGTCTGTACTAGCATACTGTCTGTACTAACATACTCTCTGTACTAACATACTGTCTGTACTAGCATACTGTCTATACTAAGATACTGTCTGTACTAGCATACTGTCTGTACTAAGATACTGTCTGTACTAGCATACTGTCTGTACTAACATACTCTCTGTACTAACATACTGTCTGTACTAACATACTGTCTGTACTAACATACTGTCTGTACTAGCATACTGTCTGTACTAACATACTGTTTGTACTAATATACTGTCTGTACTAGCATACTGTCTGTACTAACATACTCTCTGTACTAACATACTGTCTGTACTAACATACTGTCTGTACTAACATACTGTCTGTACTAGCATACTGTCTGTACTAACATACTCTCTGTACTAACATACTGTCTGTACTAGCATACTGTCTATACTAAGATACTGTCTGTACTAGCATACTGTCTGTACTAAGATACTGTCTGTACTAGCATACTGTCTGTACTAACATACTCTCTGTACTAACATACTGTCTGTACTAGCATACTGTCTGTACTAGCATACTGTCTGTACTAGCATACTGTCTGTACTAACATACTGTCTGTACTAGCATACTGTCTATACTAAGATACTGTCTGTACTAGCATACTGTCTGTACTAGCATACTGTCTGTACTGGCATACTGTCTGTACTAACATACTCTCTGTACTAACATACTGTCTGTACTAGCATACTGTCTGTACTAGCATACTGTCTGTACTAACATACTCTCTGTACTAACATACTGTCTGTACTAGCATACTGTCTATACTAAGATACTGTCTGTACTAGCATACTGTCTGTACTAAGATACTGTCTGTACTAGCATACTGTCTGTACTAACATACTCTCTGTACTAACATACTGTCTGTACTAACATACTGTCTGTACTAACATACTGTCTGTACTAGCATACTGTCTGTACTAACATACTGTTTGTACTAACATACTGTCTGTACTAGCATACTGTCTGTACTAACATACTCTCTGTACTAACATACTGTCTGTACTAGCATACTGTCTATACTAAGATACTGTCTGTACTAGCATACTGTCTGTACTAAGATACTGTCTGTACTAGCATACTGTCTGTACTAACATACTCTCTGTACTAACATACTGTCTGTACTAACATACTGTCTGTACTAACATACTGTCTGTACTAGCATACTGTCTGTACTAACATACTGTTTGTACTAATATACTGTCTGTACTAGCATACTGTCTGTACTAACATACTCTCTGTACTAACATACTGTCTGTACTAACATACTGTCTGTACTAGCATACTGTCTGTACTAGCATACTCTCTGTACTAACATTCTGTCTGTACTAGCATACTGTCTATACTAAGATACTGTCTGTACTAGCATACTGTCTGTACTAAGATACTGTCTGTACTAGCATACTGTCTGTACTAACATACTCTCTGTACTAACATACTGTCTGTACTAGCATACTGTCTGTACTAGCATACTGTCTGTACTAGCATACTGTCTGTACTAACATACTCTCTGTACTAACATACTGTCTGTACTAGCATACTGTCTGTACTAACATACTGTCTGTACTAGCATACTGTCTGTACTAACATACTCTCTGTACTAACATACTGTCTGTACTAACATACTGTCTGTACTAACATACTGTCTGTACTAGCATACTGTCTGTACTAACATACTCTCTGTACTAACATACTGTCTGTACTAGCATACTGTCTATACTAAGATACTGTCTGTACTAGCATACTGTCTGTACTAAGATACTGTCTGTACTAGCATACTGTCTGTACTAACATACTCTCTGTACTAACATACTGTCTGTACTAGCATACTGTCTGTACTAGCATACTGTCTGTACTAGCATACTGTCTGTACTAACATACTGTCTGTACTAGCATACTGTCTATACTAAGATACTGTCTGTACTAGCATACTGTCTGTACTAGCATACTGTCTGTACTGGCATACTGTCTGTACTAACATACTCTCTGTACTAACATACTGTCTGTACTAGCATACTGTCTGTACTAGCATACTGTCTGTACTAACATACTCTCTGTACTAACATACTGTCTGTACTAGCATACTGTCTATACTAAGATACTGTCTGTACTAGCATACTGTCTGTACTAAGATACTGTCTGTACTAGCATACTGTCTGTACTAACATACTCTCTGTACTAACATACTGTCTGTACTAACATACTGTCTGTACTAACATACTGTCTGTACTAGCATACTGTCTGTACTAACATACTGTTTGTACTAACATACTGTCTGTACTAGCATACTGTCTGTACTAACATACTCTCTGTACTAACATACTGTCTGTACTAGCATACTGTCTATACTAAGATACTGTCTGTACTAGCATACTGTCTGTACTAAGATACTGTCTGTACTAGCATACTGTCTGTACTAACATACTCTCTGTACTAACATACTGTCTGTACTAACATACTGTCTGTACTAACATACTGTCTGTACTAGCATACTGTCTGTACTAACATACTGTTTGTACTAATATACTGTCTGTACTAGCATACTGTCTGTACTAACATACTCTCTGTACTAACATACTGTCTGTACTAACATACTGTCTGTACTAGCATACTGTCTGTACTAACATACTCTCTGTACTAACATACTGTCTGTACTAGCATACTGTCTATACTAAGATACTGTCTGTACTAGCATACTGTCTGTACTAAGATACTGTCTGTACTAGCATACTGTCTGTACTAACATACTCTCTGTACTAACATACTGTCTGTACTAGCATACTGTCTGTACTAGCATACTGTCTGTACTAGCATACTGTCTGTACTAACATACTCTCTGTACTAACATACTGTCTGTACTAGCATACTGTCTATACTAAGATACTGTCTGTACTAGCATACTGTCTGTACTAGCATACTGTCTGTACTAGCATACTGTCTGTACTAACATACTCTCTGTACTAACATACTGTCTGTACTAGCATACTGTCTGTACTAGCATACTGTCTGTACTAGCATACTGTCTGTACTAACATACTCTCTGTACTAACATACTGTCTTTACTAGCATACTGTCTATACTAAGATACTGTCTGTACTAGCATACTGTCTGTACTAGCATACTGTCTGTACGAGCATACTGTATGTACTAACATACTGTCTGTACTAACATACTGTCTGTACTAGCATACTGTCTGTACTAGCATACTGTCTGTACGAGCATACTGTATGTACTAACATACTCTCTGTACTAACATACTGTCTGTACTAGCATACTCTCTGTACTAACATACAGTCTATACGAAGATACTGTCTGTACTAGCATACTGGCTGTACTAGCATACTGTCTGTACTAACATACTGTCTGTACTAACATGTTCTAGATCCACTCTTAACCAGCAATCCATCGCACCCTGTTTCCCAAGCCTTTTGTCAATCTCATCTTCTGTCCCTGCATGCACACACACACACACACACGCACGCACGCGCACGCACACGCGCACACACACGCTCACGCACACACACACACGTAAGATCCTCTTAATTTACTGTGGTAAATTTCACTCGCTGTCGTCGTCCTTCCCCCGCTGCTGTCCCACAGGCACAACCTCCAGTCCTCACTCTCCTCACCCCCCCTTCACTCAACCCCGCACCATCACGATGGGAGTACTATGTCCCCATAGAGATCTGTGTTATAACAATTTGACCTTCACATTAAAATCTCATCAACTTCTCTCTCTTTCTCTCTCTCTCTACCTCCCTCCTCTCTCTTCCTCTACCTGCATCCTCTGTCACTCACTCTGTCTTTTACCTCTCTGTCCATCCTCTCTCTTTCTCTGCCTCCCACCTCCTCACCTGTTCATTCTTCCTCTGCCTCCCACCTCCTCACTAGCTCTCTCTTTCTCTGCCCCCCACCACCTCACTAGCTCTCTCTTTCTCTGCCCCCCACCACCTCACTAGCTCTCTCTTTCTCTGACCCCACCACCTCACTAGCTCTCTCTTTCTCTGCCCCCACCTCCTCACTAGCTTCTTTCTCTGTCCCCCACCACCTCACTAGCTCTCTCTTTCTCTGCCCCCACCACCTCACTAGCTCTCTCTTTTTCTCTGCCCCCACCTCCTCACTAGCTCTCTCTTTCTCTGCCCCCACCACCTCACTAGCTCTCTCTTTCTCTGCCCCCACCACCTCACTAGCTCTCTCTTTCTCTGCCCCCACCACCTCACCAGCTCTCTCTTTCTCTGCCCCCACCACTTCACTAGCTCTCTCTTTTCTGCCCCCACCTCCTCACTATCTCTTTCTTTCTCTGCCCCCACCACCTCACCAGCTCTCTCTTTCTCTGCCCCCCACCACCTCACTAGCTCTCTCTTTCTCTGACCCCACCACCTCACTCCCGCTCTCTCTTTCTCTGCCCCCACCACCTCACTAGCTCTCTCTTTCTCCCCCCCACCACCTCACCAGCTCTCTCTTTCTCTGCCCCCCACCACCTCACTAGCTCTCTCTTTCTCTCCCCCCCCCACCTCCTCACTATCTCTTTCTTTCTCTGCCCCCACCACCTCACCAGCTCTCTCTTTCTCTGCCCCCACCACCTCACTAGCTCTCTCTTTTCTGCTCCCCCACCACCTCACTAGCTCTCTCTTTCTCTGCCCCCCACCACCTCACTAGCTCTCTCTTTCTCTGCCCCCACCACCTCACCAGCTCTCTTTCTCTTCCTCCCACCACCTCACTAGCTCTCTCTTTCTCTGCCCCCCACCTCCTCACTATCTCTTTCTTTCTCTGCCCCCCACCACCTCACCAGCTCTCTCTTTCTCTGCCCCCCACCACCTCACTAGCTCTCTCTTTCTC
The DNA here is from genome assembly GCF_023373465.1 of Oncorhynchus keta. Taxonomy (NCBI): domain Eukaryota; kingdom Metazoa; phylum Chordata; class Actinopteri; order Salmoniformes; family Salmonidae; genus Oncorhynchus; species Oncorhynchus keta. The sequence continues at coordinate 26,791,177 of NC_068451.1, read as the reverse complement.
TGACCCCACCACCTCACTAGCTCTCTCTTTCTCTGCCCCCCACCACCTCACTAGCTCTCTCTTTCTCTGCCCCCCACCACCTCACCAGCTCTCTCTTTCTCTGCCCCCACCACCTCACTAGCTCTCTCTCTTTCTCTGCCCCCCACCACCTCACTAGCTCTCTCTTTCTCTGACCCCACCACCTCACTAGCTCTCTTTCTCTGCCCCCACCTCCTCACCAGCTCTCTCTTTCTCTGACCCCACCACCTCACTATCTCTTTCTTTCTCTGCCCCCCACCACCTCACTAGCTCTCTCTTTCTCTGCCCCCCACCACCTCACCAGCTCTCTCTTTCTCTCCCTCCCACCTCCTCACCTGCTCTCTTTCTCTGCCCCCCACCTCCTCACTATCTCTTTCTTTCTCTGCCCCCCACCACCTCACTAGCTCTCTCTTTCTCTGCCCCCACCACCTCACTAGCTCTCTCTTTCTCTGCCCCCCACCTCCTCACTAGCTCTCTCATTCTCTGCCCCCCACCACCTCACCTGCTCTCTCTTTCTCTGCCCCCCACCACCTCACTAGCTCTCTCTTTCTCTGCCTCCCACCACCTCACTAGCTCTCTCTTTCTCTGCCCCCCACCACCTCACTAGCTCTCTCTTTCTCTGCCTCCCACCACCTCACTAGCTCTCTCTTTCTCTGCCCCCCACCACCTCACCAGGTCTCTCTTTCTCTGCCTCCCACCTCACTAGCTCTCTCTTTCTCTGCCTCCCACCTCCTCACCTGCTCTCTCTTTCTCTGCCTCCCACCTCTTCACCTGCTCTCTCTTTCTCTGCCCCCACCACCTCACTAGCTCTCTCTTTCTCTCTGCCCCCACCTCCTCACCTGTTTCTTCTCTTTCTCTGCCCCCCACCTCCTCACCTGCTCTCTCTCTCTGCCCCACCACTTCACCTGCTCTCTCATTCTCTGCCCCCCACCACCTCACTAGCTCTCTCTTTCTCTGCCCCCCACCACCTCACAAGCTCTCTCTTTCTCTGCCCCCCACCTCCTCACTAGCTCTCTCTTTCTCTGCCCCCCCACCACCTCACCTGCTCTCTCTTTCTCTGCCTCTCACCACCTCACCAGCTCTCTCTTTCTCTGCCTCCCACTCTCCTCACCTGCTCTCTCTTTCTCTGCCCCCCCACCACCTCACTAGTTTCTCTTCTCTGTCCCCCCACCACCTCACTAGCTCTCTCTTTCTCTGCCCTCCACCACCTCACTAGCTCTCTCTTCTCTCTGCCCCCACCTCCTCACTAGCTCACTCTTCTCTGCCCCCCACCACCTCACTAGCTCTCTCTTTCTCTGCCCCCACCACCTCACTAGCTCTCTCTTTCTCTGCCCCCACCACCTCACCAGCTCTCTCTTTCTCTGCCCCCCACCACCTCACTAGCTCTCTCTTTCTCTGCCCCCCACCTCCTCACTATCTCTTTCTTTCTCTGCCCCCACCACCTCACCAGCTCTCTCTTTCTCTGCCCCCACCACCTCACTAGCTCTCTCTTTCTCTGACCCCACCACCTCACTCGCTCTCTCTCTTTCTCTGCCCCCCACCACCTCACTAGCTCTCTCTTTCTCTGCCCCCACCACCTCACCAGCTCTCTCTTTCTCTGCCCCCCACCACCTCACTAGCTCTCTCTTTCTCTGCCTGCCCCACCCACCTCACTATCTCTTTCTTTCTCTGCCCCCCACCACCTCACCAGCTCTCTCTTTCTCTGCCCCCCACCACCTCACTAGCTCTCTCTTTCTCTGCCCCCACCACCTCACTAGCTCTCTCTTTCTCTGCCCCCACCACCTCACTAGCTCTCTCTTTCTCTGCCCCCCACCACCTCACCAGCTCTCTCTTTCTCTTCCCTCCCACCACCTCACTAGCTCTCTCTCTTCTCTGCCCCCACCTCCTCACTATCTCTTTCTTTCTCTGCCCCCCACCACCTCTCACCAGCTCTCTCTTTCTCTGCCCCCACCACCTCACTAGCTCTCTCTTTCTCTGACCCCACCACCTCACTAGCTCTCTCTTTCTCTGCCCCCACCACCTCACTAGCTCTCTCTTTCTCTGCCCCCCCACCACCTCACCAGCTCTTTCTTTCTCTGCCCCCCACCACCTCACCAGCTCTCTCTTTCTCTGCCCCCCACCACCTCACTAGCTCTCTCTTTCTCTGACCCCACCACCTCACTAGCTCTCTCTTTCTCTGCCCCCACCTCCTCACCAGCTCTCTCTTTCTCTGACCCCACCACCTCACTATCTCTTTCTTTCTCTGCCCCCACCACCTCACTAGCTCTCTCTTTCTCTGCCCCCACCACCTCACCAGCTCTCTCTTTCTCTCCCTCCCACCTCCTCACCTGCTCTCTTTCTCTGCCCCCCACCTCCTCACTATCTCTTTCTTTCTCTGCCCCCACCACCTCACTAGCTCTCTCTTTCTCTGCCCCCACCACCTCACTAGCTCTCTCTTTCTCTGCCCCCACCTCCTCACTAGCTCTCTCATTCTCTGCCCCCACCACCTCACCTGCTCTCTCTTTCTCTGCCCCCACCACCTCACTAGCTCTCTCTTTCTCTGCCTCCCACCACCTCACTAGCTCTCTCTTTCTCTGCCCCCCACCTCCTCACTAGCTCTCTCTTTCTCTGCCTCCCACCACCTCACTAGCTCTCTCTTTCTCTGCCCCCCACCACCTCACCAGGTCTCTCTTTCTCTGCCTCCCACCTCACTAGCTCTCTCTTTCTCTGCCTCCCACCTCCTCACCTGCTCTCTCTTTCTCTGCCTCCCACCTCTTCACCTGCTCTCTCTTTCTCTGCCCCCCACCACCTCACTAGCTCTCTCTTTCTCTGCCCCCCACCTCCTCACCTGCTCTCTCTCTCTGCCCCCACCACTTCACCTGCTCTCTCATTCTCTGCCCCCCACCACCTCACTAGCTCTCTCTTTCTCTGCCCCCCACCACCTCACAAGCTCTCTCTTTCTCTGCCCCCCACCTCCTCACTAGCTCTCTCTTTCTCTGCCCCCCACCACCTCACCTGCTCTCTCTTTCTCTGCCTCCCACCACCTCATTAGCTCTCTCTTTCTCTGCCTCCCACCTCCTCACCTGCTCTCTCATTCTCTGCCCCCCACTACCTCACTAGCTCTCTCTTTCTCTGCCCCCCACCACCTCACAAGCTCTCTCTTTCTCTGCCCCCCACCACCTCACTAGCTCTCTCTTTCTCTGCCCCCCACCTCCTCACTAGCTCTCTCTCTTTCTCTGCCCCCCCACCACCTCACCAGCTCTCTCTTTCTCTGACTCTCACCACCTCACCAGCTCTCTCTTTCTCTGCCTCCCACCTCCTCACCTGCTCTCTCTTTCTCTGCCCCCACCACCTCACTAGCTCTCTCTTTCTCTGCCCCCACCACCTCACAAGCTCTCTCTTTCTCTGCCCCCCACCACCTCACTAGCTCTCTCTTTCTCTGCCCCCACCTCCTCACTAGCTCTCTCTTTCTCTGCCCCCACCACCTCACCTGCTCTCTCTTTCTCTGCCTCCCACCACCTCATTAGCTCTCTCTTTCTCTGCCTCCCACCTCCTCACCTGCTCTCTCATTCTCTGCCCCCCACCACCTCACTAGCTCTCTCT
>NC_068451.1:26775077-26780077 GCF_023373465.1 Oncorhynchus keta | reverse complement strand
CGATAGACTATGTACAGCTGCAGCGATTGGTTAGCTGCTCAGATAGCAGATGTTTGAAGTTGGTGAGGGAGATAAAAGTCTCCAACTTCAGCGATTTTTGCAATTCGTTCCAGTCACAGGCAGCAGAGAACTGGAACGAAAGGCGGCCAAATGAGGTGTTGGCTTTAGGGATGATCAGTGAGATACACCTGCTGGTGCACGTGCTACGGATGGGTGTTGCCATCGTGACCAGTGAACTGAGATAAGGCGGAGCTTTACCTAGCATGGACTTGTAGATGACCTGGCGACGAATATGTAGCGAGGGCCAGCCGACTAGAGCATACAGGTCGCAGTGGTGGGTAGTATAAGGTGCTTTAGTAACAAAACGGATGGCACAGTGATAAACTGCATCCAGTTTGCTGAGTAGAGTGTTGGAAGCAATTTTGTAGATGACATCGCCAAAGTCGAGGATCGGTAGGATAGTCAGTTTTACTAGGGTAAGTTTGGCGGCGTGAGTGAAGGAGGCTTTGTTGCGGAATAAAAAGCCGACTCTTGATTTGATTTTCGATTGGAGATGTTTGATATGAGTCTGGAAGGAGAGTTTACAGTCTAGCCAGACACCTAGGTACTTATAGATGTCCACATATTCAAGGTTGAAACCCGAGGAGTCGGCCCGAGGAGTCGGCCCGAGGATTGAACCCGGCACCCCCATAGAGACTTCCAGAGGACCGGACAGCATGCCCTCCGATTTGACACACTGAACTCTGCAAAGTAATTGGTGAACCAGACAAGGCAGTCATCCGAAAAACCGAGGCTACTGAGTCTGCCGATAAGAATATGGTGATTGACCGAGTCGAAAGCCTTGGCAAGGTCGATGAAGACAGCTGCACAGTACTGTCTTTTATCGATGGCGGTTATCATATCGTTTAGTACCTTGAGCGTGGCAGAGGTGCACCCGTGACCGGCTCGGAAACCAGATTGCAAATGCGAGAAGGTACGGTGGGATTCGAGATGGTCAGTGACCTGTTTGTTGACTTGGCTTTCGAAGACCTTAGATAGGCAGGGCAGGATGGATATAGGTCTGTAACAGTTTGGGTCCAGGGTGTCTCCCCCTTTGAAGAGGGGGATGACTGCGTCAGCTTTCCAGTCCTTGGGGATCTCAGACGATATGAAAGAGAGGTTGAACAGGCTGGTAATAGGGGTTGCGACAATAGCGGCGGATAGTTAGAGGGTCCAGATTGTCAAGCCCAGCTGATTTGTACGGGTCCAGGTTTTGCAGCTCTTTCAGAATTTAGCATACCTGATTGAGCTATTTAAGATCTTGTTGAGCAACTAATAAGTATAATCAGGTGTGTTAAATTAGGGTTGGACTGAAAACCCACAGGACTGTAGATCTCCAGGAAGAGGGATGGGCAGCCCTGCTGTAGACACTTTCTTTGGGTGTTGTGGTTAATTTTCATCCATTCATCCATCACTTTAGCTCTCTCTCTCTCTCTCTGTCTCTCATTCCAGACCGTATACCAGGTGAAGTGAACCTGCAGGTCGTTACAGATCTATCTCGCCTAGTAGACTAAACTACAGGGTCCTTACTGTCTGGCCCTGCTCGAAAATAAACAACTGGAAAAGTCTAGTTTAAAAGTGCTTTTTTAAAACAAGGGTTTTCCACCTCCGAGCCTCAACCTGAGGTGCCGTGAACAGTGACCACATCGTGACAACACCATGGAATATAGTTGTGGGAGCAGTAGTAGCAGAGACTGGCCTCACGTTAGTTCAGCACCACAGAGAGACCCCTCACAGCTTCACGCACTATCTAACCCTTTCCAGAGGGTGTGCAGATTTTTAGTTCCAGTCCTTCAGTAACACATCTGATTCAGATCATTGCCTAGACTGAAGATTATAATTAGGTGATTAATTGAAACAGCCGTGTTAGTAATGGGATGGAGCAAAAAGCCTGCACACCCTGAAGCTCTAGATAACCCCTTGAAGCAGTGGGAGTACTGTCCTTGGTGCTGCTGGATAGTGAGAGTTCTGTCCCTGGTGCTGCTGGACAATGAGGGTGCTGTCCAAGGATCCTGAACTGGACATTGAGGGTGCAGTCCAAGGATCCTGAACTGGACAGTGAGAGTGCTGTCCATGGTGCTGAACTGGAACTTAATTGCAGCATAAAGCATTTCACTTCACCAGTGTTATGGCTTTAATGCTTTCATCAGAGTGTTCTCTTTTCAAAGAATACATGAAGGTTACCTTAGGGACCATGCAGATAGATACACAATATTAAAATAAATGGCATTTTAAAAACGTGACTTATCCCAGCGTGGCAATTACTTCTACAATACTTCTAATCTAGTGAAGGACCATATGTGAGTACTGTCACGCACCTTCCAGTTGGCAGGACAGCATAGTGACATCACTGTGGCTGTGACCTGAAGTCAACTGGCGCTTCTGGAGTGTCACACTAACATCTGGCGCTGACTGGCAGAGAGGACATGGGACTGCCAAGTTTAGATGAGTCCTATCACCTCTATTTTGGGATATCATAATTTCCATAAAGTTATCTCCTCTGTGAATTGGAGGCATCTGGTTCAAAGTAAGTAATAGTTTCTACCATATACAGTTGAAGTCAGAAGTTTACATACACTTAGGTTGGAGTCATTAAAACTTGTTTTGCAACCACTCCACAAATTTCTTGTTAAAACCTCTTCGGGCTAGGCGCCCAGCTAGCTGGACAACTGCCGGTGATACTGGAGGGCGCGCAATTCAAATAAATAATCATTAAAAATGATGGATATTAAACATTTAGGTACATACAAGTGTTTTATATCAGGTGAAAGCTTAAATTCTTGTTAATATAACTGCACTGTCGGATTTACAGTAGGCTTTACAACGAAAACATGCCAAGCAATTGTTTGAGGACGGCTCCCCACATCAAAAAAAAAAAAATCCACCGGCACAGGTTTCATAGATTCACAAATCACTTACTTTTTGAAAATCTTCCTCTGATTTGTCATCCAAAGGGTCCCAGCTATAACATGTAGTGTCCTTCTTTATATCCCAAAACGTCAGTTTAGTTGGCGCCATCGATTTGAGTAATCCACTCGTTCAACGTGCCAAGATAGGAATCCAAAAATCTACCCTTAAATTTGTTTCAACGAGTCAAAATAAGTTTCTATACAATCCTCAGATACCCTAAAATGTAATCAAACTATAATATTTCATATGGAAAGATGTATGTTCAATAGGAAAGCAATATTAGCAGGTGCTTGTTGTCTTCATGGTGCGCGCACATGCATTTCCAAGCAGATGTCCTTGTACTAAAACGTATTATTCTTACTCATTTTGGAAGAAACAAGCCTGGAACCTTGAACAAAGACTACTGACACCCAGTGGAAGCCATGGGAATTGCATACTGGGAGCTAGATTAAATTATCTCCCTATATGTTCCATTGGAAAAGCTCTCAAAAACAATTGTACTGTTTGTTTTTCTTTGGATTTTCATCTACCATATCTATTGTGTTATAGTCTCCTACAATAACATTTCTACAAACTACAAAGTGTCTTCCAATGGTACCAATTATATGCATAACCTGGCTTCAGGGCCTGAGCAACAGGCAGTGTACTTTGGGTAAGTCAGTCAGGCGGAAATTGAGAAAAAAGAACGCTAACCCTAACACGTTTTAACAAACTATAATTTTGGCAAGTCGGTTAGGACATCTACTTTATGCATGACACAAGTCATTTTTCCAACAATTGTTTACAGACAGATTATTTTACTTATAATTCAATGTATCACAATTCCAGTGGGTCGGAAGTTTACATACGCTCAGTTGACTGTGCCTTTAAACAGCTTGTAAAATTCCAGAAAATGATGTCATGGCTTTAGAAGCTTCTGATAGAATACTTTGAGTCAAATTGAGGTGTACCTGTGGGTGTATTTCAAGGCCTACCTTCAAACTCAGTGCCTCTTTGCTTGACATCATGGGAAAATAAAAAGAAATCAGCCAAGACCTCAAAATAAAATTGTAGACCTTTACAAGTCTGGTTCATACTTTCCAAACGCCTGAAGGTACCACGTTCATCTGTACAAGCAATAGTCACCAAGTATACACAGCATGGGACCACGCAGCCGTCATACCGCTCAGGAAGGAAACACATTCTGTCTCCTAGAGATGGACGTACTTTGGTGCGAAAAGTGCAAATCAATCCCAGAACAACAGCAAAAGACCTTGTGAAGATGCTGGAGGAAACAGGTACAAAAGTATCTATATCCACAGTAAAACAAGTCCTAAATCGACATAATCTGAAAGGCCGCTCAGCAAGGAAGAAGCCACTGCTCCAAAACCTCCATAAAAAAGCCAGACTATGGTTGCAACTGCACATGGGGACAAAGATCATACTTTTTGGAGAAATGCCCTCTGGTCTGATGAAACAAAAATAGAACTGTTTGGCCATAATGTTTGGAGGAATAACGGGAGGCTTGCAAGCCGAAGAACACCATCCCAACCATGAAGCACAGGGGGTGGCAGCATAATGTTGTGGGGGAGCTTTGCCGCAGGAGGGACTGATGCACTTCACAAAATAGATGGCATCATGAGGTTGTCACGTCCTGACCTTAGTTCCTTTTTATGTCTCTATTTTAGTTTGGTCAGGTCGTGAGTTGGAGTGGGCATTCTACGTTTTGTGTTCTATGTTTTGTATTTCTATATGTTTGGCCTGGTATGGTTCCCAATCAGTGGCAGCTGGCTATCGTTGTCTCTGATTGAGAAACATACTTAGGCAGCCTGTTCTCCCACTATTGGTTGTGGGTAGTTGTTTTCTGTTTTGTGTTGCTGCACCTTACAGGACTGTTTCATTTTCATTTCACTCTTTTTGTTATTTTGATTGGTGTTTCTGTTCCTAATAAATAACATGACCACTTACCACACTGCGCATTGGTCCGATCCATCCTATTCCTCATCAGAAGAGGAAGACATTCGTTACAGAAGTAGGAAAATTATGTGGATATATTGAAGCAACATCTCAAG
>NC_068451.1:26755077-26772577 GCF_023373465.1 Oncorhynchus keta | reverse complement strand
ACTCCTCCTCTCCTATATGTCTCTCTTCATGTCACTCCTCCTCTCCTATATGTCTCTCTTCATGTCACTCCTCCTCTCCTATATGTCTCTCTTCATGTCCCTCCTCCTCTCCTATATGTCTCTCTTCATGTCCCTCCTCCTCTCCTATATGTCTCTCTTCATGTCCCTCCTCCTCTCCTATATGTCTCTCTTCATGTCCCTCCTCCTCTCCTATATGTCTCTCTTCATGTCCCTCCTCCTCTCCTATATGTCTCTCTTCATGTCACTCCTCCTCTCCTATATGTCTCTCTTCTAGTCACTCCTCCTCTAATATACGTCTCCATGTCACTCTTCCTCTCCTATATGTCTCTCTTCATGTCACTCCTCCTCTCCTATATGTCTCTCTTCATGTCACTCCTCCTCTCCTATATGTCTCTCTTCATGTCACTCCTCCTCTCCTATATGTCTCTCTTCATGTCACTCCTCCTCTCCTATATGTCTCTCTTCATGTCCCTCCTCCTCTCCTATATGTCTCTCTTCATGTCCCTCCTCCTCTCCTATATGTCTCTCTTCATGTCCCTCCTCCTCTCCTATATGTCTCTCTTCATGTCCCTCCTCCTCTCCTATATGTCTCTCTTCATGTCCCTCCTCCTCTCCTATATGTCTCTCTTCATGTCACTCCTCCTCTCCTATATGTCTCTCTTCTAGTCACTCCTCCTCTAATATACGTCTCCATGTCACTCTTCCTCTCCTATATGTCTCTCTTCATGTCACTCTTCCTCTCCTATATGTCTGCCTTCATGTCAGTCCTCCTCTCCTATATGTCTCTCTTCATGTCACTCCTCCTCTCCTATATATCTCTCTTCTAGTCCCTCCTCCTCTCCTATATGTCTCTCTTCATGTCACTCCTCCTCTCCTATATGTCTCTCTTCATGTCACTCCTCCTCTCCTATATGTCTCTCTTCATGTCACTCCTCCTCTCCTATATGTCTCTCTTCTAGTCACTCCTCCTCTCCTATATGTATATCTTCTAGTCACTCCTCCTCTCCTGTATGTCTCTCTTCATGTCACTCCTCCTCTCCTATATGTCTCTCTTCTAGTCACTCCTCCTCTCCTATATGTCTCTCTTCATGTCACTCCTCCTCTCCTATATGTCTCTCTTCATGTCCCTCCCCCTCTACTATATGTCTCTCTTCTAGTCCCTCCTCCTCTCCTATATGTCTCTCTTCATGTCACTCCTCCTCTCCTATATGTCTCTCTTCATGTCCCTCCTCCTCTCCTATATGTCTCTCTTCATGTCACTCCTCCTCTCCTATATGTCTCTCTTCATGTCCCTCCTCCTCTCCTATAAGTCTCTCTTCTAGTCACTCCTCCTCTCCTATATGTCTCTCTTCATGTCAGTCCTCCTCTCCTATATGTCTCTCTTCATGTCACTTCTCCTCTCCTATATGTCTCTCTTCATGTCAGTCCTCCTCTCCTATATGTCTCTCTTCATGTCACTCCTCCTCTCCTATGACTCTCTTCATGTCACTCCTCCTCTCCTATATGTCTCTCTTCTAGTCACTCCTCCTCTAATATACGTCTCCATGTCACTCTTCCTCTCCTATATGTCTCTCTTCATGTCACTCTTCCTCTCCTATATGTCTCTCTTCATGTCAGTCCTCTCCTATATGTCTCTCTTCATGTCACTCCTCCTCTCCTATATATCTCTCTTCTAGTCCCTCCTCCTCTCCTATATGTCTCTCTTCATGTCACTCCTCCTCTCCTATATGTCTCTCTTCATGTCCCTCTTCCTCTCCTATATGTCTCTCTTCTAGTCACTCCTCCTCTCCTATATGTCCCTCTTCTAGTCACTCCTCCTCTCCTATATGTCTATCTTCTAGTCACTCCTCCTCGCCTGTATGTCTCTCTTCATGTCACTCCTCCTCTCCTATATGTCTCTCTTCTAGTAACTCCTCCTCTTCTCTCTGTCTCTCTTCATGTCACTCCTCCTCTCCTATATGTCTCTCTTCTAGTCACTCCTCCTCTCCTATATGTCTCTCTTCATGTCACTCCTCCTCTCCTATATGTCTCTCTTCTAGTCACTCCTCCTCTCCTATATGTCTCTCTTCTAGTCACCCCTCCTCTCCTGTATGTCTCTCTTCATGTCACTCCTCCTCTCCTATATGTCTCTCTTCTAGTCACTCCTCCTATCCTGTATGTCTCTCTTCTAGTCACTCCTCCTCCCTTCTCTGTCTCTCTTCTAGTCACTCCTCCTCTCCTCTCTGTCTCTCTTCTCGTCACTCCTCCTCTCCTATATGTCTCTCTTCTAGTCAGTCCTCCTCTCCTACATGTCTCTCTTCATGTCACTCCTCCTCTCCTCTCTGACGCTCTTCTAGTCACTCTTCCTCTCCTCTCTGTCTCTCTTCTAGTCACTCCTCTCCTCTCATCATATATATCCTTCTCCTCTCTCTCTCTTCTAGCTATTCCCCCTCCTCTTCTCTCTATATGTCTGTCTTTAGTCAGTTCTATTCCCACTCCTCTTCTCTCTATATCTCTGTCTTTAGTCAGTTCTATTCCCCCTCCTCTCTATATCTCTGTCTTTAGTCAGTTCTATTCCCCCTCCTCTTCTCTCTATATCTCAGTCTTTAGTCAGTTCTATTCCCCCTCCTCTTCTCTCTATATCTCTGTCTTTAGTCAGTTCTATTCCCCCTCCTCTCTATATCTCTGTCTTTAGTCAGTTCTATTCCCCCTCCTCTTCTCTCTATATCTCTGTCCTTAGTCAGTTCTATTCCCCCTCCTCTTCTCTCTATATCTCTGTCTTTAGTCAGTTCTATTCCCCCTCCTCTTCTCTCTATATCTCTGTCTTTAGTCAGTTCTATTCCCACTCCTCTTCTCTCTATATCTCTGTCTTTAGTCAGTTCTATGCTCCTCTGTATCTGTGAAAGAATGTCTCTGACTGGTCCTCCTTATCTAGCCACAGATTCTGTACTGTCATGTCTCTTCTCCTTGGACCCCCCCCACACACACACACACCTGCACACACACACACAATGTCGCCCCCCAGGCCCATGCGTCTCCACTCAGCTCTCAGGGCTCCGCTGAGTCACCACACAGACTTGAGAGAAAACACAGGGAAAGAAACATGACCGGGTGAACATGGTGGAGGAGAGAAGAAGAGAGGGAAGGGGTGAAAATGACGATGTGAGGGAGACAGAAATCAGGGGAAGACGTGAAGAGAAGGAAAGAAACAGAGGGAAGGAGAAAGAAGGAAAGAAACAGAGGGAAGGAGAAAGAAGGAAAGAAACAGAGGGAAGGAGAAAGAAGGAAAGAAACAGAGGGAAGGAGAAAGAAGGAAAGAAACAGAGGGAAGGAGAAAGAAGGAAAGAAACAGAGGGAAGGAGAAAGAAGGAAAGAAACAGAGGGAAGGAGAAAGAAGGAAAGAAATAGAGAGAAGGAGAAAGAAGGAAAGAAAGGATATCCAATTAGGAGGGAGACAGTCTCTGAGCAACACCATTTCATCAGTATGTTAAAGTAATTATCACCTAATAATCCACAACAGCAAATCAGTAGTATAAATTACATATGCATGTAGAGTTTTGATAACCGTTTCCATAGTTATCCTCCATTCACTGTCTGTCTGTCTGTCTGTCTGTCTGTCTGTCTGTCTGTCTGTCTGTCTGTCTGTCTGTCTGTCTGTCTGTCTGTCTGTCTGTCTGTCTGTCTGTCTGTCTGTCTGTCTGTCTGTCTTCCTTCCTCTCTTTGTCTTCTTATCTGTTTCCCTCTGTTGAATCTGTCTCTCCACCCTATTCTCACCCTATTCTTAATTCCCTTCTCCCAGCTCTTCCAATCCTCCAATCTCTCGCTCACAAAGCCAGGCTCCATTCACTCTTCCCTCTCCATTCATCCCTCCTCCCCTCTCCATCCATCCCTCCTTGCCTCTCCATTCATCCCTCCTTCACTCTCCATTCATCCCTCCTTCCCTCTCCATTCATCCCTCCTTCCCTCTCAATCCATCCCTCCTTCCCTCTCCATCCATCCCTCCTTCCCTCTCCATTCATCCCTCCTTCCCTCTCCATTCATCCCTCCTTCCCTCTCCATCCATCCCTCCTTCCCTCTCCATTCATCCCTCCTTCCCTCTCCATTCATCCCTCCTTCCCTCTCCATTCATCCCTCCTTCCCTCTCCATCCATCCCTCCTTCCCTCTCCATTCATCCTTCCTTCCCTCTCCATCCATCCCTCCTTCCCTCTCCATTCATCCCTCCTTCCCTCTCCATTCATCCCTCCTTGCCAGTCAACCAGCACTAAGGCCTGGAAAGTTAATGTCAGAATCACAATGGAACCTGTATGTGTGCTTGTTGATGATTATTAACTTGGCCCTCATCATCTCTCTGCCCTTTGACCTTTTCTGTGATTGGTTCTCAAATGGATGCGTAATAACTCTTTTTTTAGCGACAACATGACATATTTGTGTGCCCTTACAAAAAAGCACATGTCAAATTTGCAGTTTCACATGTGAAGTAGCTGTTTTCACATGTATTAAATGTAGAGTTCACATGTTAATGCCACCTTTTCACATGTGCCTCACAAAACTTTCACATGTGAAAATCTCACTTTCTCATGTGGAATCACATGTAAAAATCTAAAAAATCTAACTTTCACATACGATTGTTTTTCACATGTGAACTTGCAATTCCACATGTGAAAGTGAAAATCTAATTTGCAGTTTCACATGTAAGAAAACTCCACATTTACTCCAATGTTTGTAAACCAAGTAAATGAAAACAAACACTGTGTAGCTTAAAAACTATATAGGTTAAAACTATCATTTTGATATCATGGATGGTCAGTCCAGAGCGCAGGCTATGGATTCCAGAGTGGTTGCATTTCTCCAGCCCCATCCATCAGCTTTTTACCTAAACTGTGCCGGGGAGCCCACTTTGTTAATGTTTCAATTAAGGATTGCCGCTTGAAACAACATATGGTGCAATTTTCTAACGAGTAACTTACTTTTGTGCCATTAATATCAATTTGAAAAACTGATGTCGAGAACAAAATTCTTAGTATTGCAAACAAAAATAATTATACGGAAAGCAAAACATAAACCCAAATGTATTAATAGTAAAATATGTATTGCTAGGAAATAATTGTTCAATGCAAGAGCAAATCATTTGTAAATGGATGCAAAACAAATATTTTCTGTGAAACATTTTGTATGATACCGTAATTAAATCAAATGCCTCTCTCTTTCCTGCAGGTTTCCCTATAGTTGGTTACTTTACCCTGGCATTTGCTTTCACTGCCTTTTTTCAAGTGTTGGCATATTCCAGCATCATGGCACTGCTGGTTTGCCTCTGAAGCTAAGCAGGGCCGTGGCTGGTCCCCAAACGGGAGCCCAGACGGGTATTTAGCGACATCTGTCATACCAGAATTTGTGCAAACTCAGAATTTCCACCTCGAGAAAGAGAGCTTGAAAGAGAGCCTTATCATCAGATTATTTTTCTTCACTATGGCCTGTCTCTGTCACGACTTCCGCCGAAATTGGCTCCCCTGCCTGTTCGGGCGGTGCTCGGCGGTCGTCGTCACCATCCTACTAGCCGCTACCGATCCCTTTTTCGTTTGTCTGTTGGTTTTGTCTTATTAGTTTCACCTGTGTGTATTTTGGTTTAATTAGCTTCCCTATATGTAGTAGTTTGACCCGCCCTTGTTTTGTGCGGGATTGCTTTTTTTTTTTTTTTTGTTGTTGTTGTTGTTGTTGTTGTTGTTGTTACGCTGTTGGTTGTGGTTTTCATCTTTGTATTCTCCGGACTGTTTGATCCTGTGTTTGGGCTGGTCTGTTTTATGCGCCCTGTATGTTTGCGTCACCGTTTTTTGGCCAGGAAATAAATCACGATTTACAGAACCCTGCTCTCTGCGCCTGATTCCAACCCACCACTCCTCTAGGCTGTGACAGTCTCCTTGGAAAATCCATGTTCGCCGTACTTTACAAAGGGAACGAATTATTGGACCGCTAATGTATTTTTGAACGTTATCGTTTTTCCGCACAATCACTCATATATCGCAAATGTAACCAAACTCGATTTCGCTTTGACTGCTATACAAACTATGTGTTGCTTAGAGATGTTCTGCCAATGGACATTTCCTGTACAATGTGGGCGATGCTGAACTATTTGGCAAGGCAACGGTGTGTAGAGCCAGAAGAAGTCTGCCTCTCATTGAATATATTTTTTTATGTCTGTGTTGCATTCCCTGGCCATCAAGTTGTCCATATAATCAAGGGGAACTTTTATAGAATGCAGGTACAATATGCTGCGATCAGTTGACTGCCAGCGATGTTTTGTTAATCTCAAATTAATTAATCTAGGCAACATGATAAAAATAATACATCGCCTAATTCATCCCGCAGATTTTCCGAACATCATTGGTGCTGTAGATGACCAAATTAAGGAGACTACGTGAATAGAAACAACTTTAACAGCCAACAAACAGGTAGCTACTGAATACTGTAGCCTAAACTTTCACCAAACCAAATCACTTTCACAAACAGTCATTGAATTCAATGATCTTCCTTCCTTCTTTTGTCGGATGATCTGACTCCCATGGGGTTACAACTAAACATTGAATAACATTGCTGCCGGTGTTGTCACGAGAAGCACTCTGTGAATTGAATACATCAGTATTCATCCTACATAGGCTATGGAATGGTCCTACCATTGCAATTGTGACATATGTTACTACAATTGACATATTAGGCCAAAGCCTTTAATAACACGTAATATCACCCACCAGCGCTGCAATAAATGTGCTCTATAAAGTGAAAGCATTGTTCATAATTAGCCATATGTGTAAACTAGGCCTATTAGATATTGGAACCGTGCCAATAAACTTGTGCATTTAACACTGTCTGCACTTTTCTGCCAGGCTCCCTCTCTGGTTTTTGCCGCGGCAGATGCATTACTTTTTGGGAGAAATATCGGAACATATTCGTTATGTTTTCTGGGCTCTGTCTTTTGACTCCATATCTGTCATTTTTTCTGTCATCGAAATGAGGACCTTTTTGAATGTTGCGTGCACGGGCCAGCTGGTCAACCAATCTGCACTTCACTTCAGTCGAATACCTTAAACAAAAAGCAGCGGTTCTGTAACCAAGAAATCCTGCACTTCCTCATCTGGTTAAAACACGCCTGATATGTTCCTTGAAATCCCAAATGTGTTAAACCATCTTTCTGAGATAACCCTCAGATGTAGCTGGAAGTGGTAAAAAAAATAAACCTGTTTTTTTTTAAATCACGAGGTATCTGTCTCCCTCCCTCTCTTTCTCTCAGCATGACTTCTGAACAAGGTATCTGTCTCCCTCCCTCTCTTTCTCTCAGCATGACTTCTGAACGAGGTATCTGTCGCCCTCTCTCTCTCTCTCTCTCTCTCTCTCTCTCTCTCTCTCTCTCTCTCTCTCTCTCTCTCTCTCTCTCTCTCTCTTTCTCTCAGCATGACTTCTGAACAAGGTATCTGTCTCCCTCTCTCTCTCTCTCTCTCTCTCTCTCTCTCTCTCTTTCTCTCAGCATGACTTCTGAACAAGGTATCTGTCTCCCTCCTCTCTCTCTCTCTTTCTCTCAGCATGACTTCTGAATGAGGTATCTGTCTCCTCCCTCTCTCTCTCTTTCTCTCAGCATGACTTCTGAATGAGGTATCTGTCTCCCTCCCTCTCTCTCTCTTTCTCTCAGCATGACTTCTGAATGAGGTACCTGTCTCCCTCCCTCTCTCTCTCTTTCTCTCAGCATGACTTCTGAACGAGGTATCTGTCTCCCTCCCTCTCTCTCTCTTTCTCTCAGCATGACTTCTGAACAAGGTATCTGTCTCCCTCCCTCTCTCTCTCTCTCTCTCTCTCTCTCTCTCTCTCTCTCTCTCTCTCTCTTTCTCTCAGCATGACTTCTGAACAAGGTATCTGTCTCCCTCTCTCTCTCTCTCTCTCTCTCTCTCTCTCTCTCTCTCTCTCTCTCTCTCTCTCTCTTTCTCTCAGCATGACTTCTGAACAAGGTATCTGTCTCCCTCCCTCTCTCTCTCTTTCTCTCAGCATGACTTCTGAACGAGGTATCTGTCTCCCTCCCTCTCTCTCTCTTTCTCTCAGCATGACTTCTGAACGAGGTATCTGTCTCCCTCCCTCTCTCTCTTTCTCTCAGCATGACTTCTGAATGAGGTACCTGTCTCCCCCCTCTCTCTCTCTTTCTCTCAGCATGACTTCTGAACAAGGTATCTGTCTCCCTCCCTCTCTCTCTCTTTCTCTCAGCATGACTTCTGAACGAGGTATCTGTCTCCCTCCCTCTCTCTCTCTTTCTCTCAGCATGACTTCTGAACGAGGTATCTGTCTCCCTCCCTCTCTCTCTCTTTCTCTCAGCATGACTTCTGAATGAGGTACCTGTCTCCCTCCCTCTCTCTCTCTTTCTCTCAGCATGACTTCTGAACGAGGTATCTGTCTCCCTCCCTCTCTCTCTCTTTCTCTCAGCATGACTTCTGAACAAGGTATCTGTCTCCCTCCCTCTCTCTTTCTCTCAGCATGACTTCTGAGCGAGGTACCTGTCTCCCTCTCTCTCTCTTTCTCTCAGCATGACTTCTGAACGAGGTACCTGTTTCCCTCTCTCTCGCTTTCTCTCAGCATGACTTCTGAACGAGGTACCTGTCTCCCTCCCTCTCTCTTTCTCTCAGCATGACTTCTGAACGAGGTACCTGTCTCCCTCCCTCTCTCTTTCTCTCAGCATGACTTCTGAGCGAGGTACCTGTCTCCCTCCCTCTCTCTTTCTCTCAGCATGACTTCTGAGCGAGGTACCTGTCTCCCTCCCTCTCTCTTTCTCTCAGCATGACTTCTGAGCGAGGTACCTGTCTCCCTCCCTCTCTCTTTCTCTCTCTCTGTAAATGAGTTTAATCTAAAAGTCTGATTTAAAATTAGGAGTTCTCTGTCTCTCTCTTTGCTTTGTCTCTCGCTCCTCTCTGAAGACTTCATGCAATACGTCTGACTTATCCTTGCTCTCTCTCCTTCTCCCTCCCTCCACTCCCTCCTCTCCTTCCGCTCTCCCTCTGTCTCTAGATGAGTTCGTGCAGTAGCAGAGCGCTGACCATCCTGTCCACGGTGTTTGGGGCGTGTGGTCTGCTGCTGGTGGGCGTGGCTGTGTCTACAGACTACTGGCTGTTGATGGAGGAGGGCATCGTGCTGCAGCAGAACCAGAGCATGGAGGTCAAGATGGCCCTGCACTCTGGCCTCTGGAGGGTCTGCTTTGTGGCTGGTACATATGATCTCTGACCCTCAATAGCAGTGCTCACCTGAACAATCTGCTCCAGGTAGAATTAGCCATAGTTGATCTAGGATCAGTTCTCTCCTTCTAAATCTGAACGAAAATACTAAACGAACCTTATATCAGTGCAACTTCCCAATCTCAATGTTATATACTGTATTATTTTTTCATTAACTTATGCAGGGGCAGACTGGCCATCCTGCTTCTCAGGCAAATGCCAGATGGGCTGATTCATTTTTTGCCTAAATTGTTTTCTTTGTGCAAAATATATAATTGACTGGCAAAACATGGGGGCCTCAAATAAAAAAATGGGCCGGTGTGTTAGAAATGGTAGGACAGATTTTTGGTCCCAGTCCAACCCTGTATGTATGTATCTGCCTCCCTCTCTCTTTCTCATGCAAGCCTCAATTTCATACACTCCTCTTTCTTTCCCTTCTCTCTCAGGGACAGAGAATGGAAGATGTGTGGCGTCAGAGTATTTCACTGAGCCAGAGATAGAGATCACTACAGAGAATACTGCTAATATTCTGAGTGAGTATACTGTACCCTACACTTACAGCTTTACACTGCACACTCAGCATAGAGCTCACCAACTTGTAGCCCTAAAATACGGAAATGAGTTACCTCTGGTTTGTTCAACCATTCCTATGGTCAGCGCTCAGGAAATTACTGGCTCGTTGGCCAAAGCCTATGGAGAAATTCATTTGGATTTTAGAGGTGTTTTGATTAAACAGAGAAAAAAAAATTCTGGGGTTAACACAGGCTTAGGAGATCTTATACATTTTGTGCTATGAGATAATAGCAGTCCGTTAACATGACATGTATTAATTATTATGAAGCCTTTATGTAATTTATGTGTTTGTTATGATTACATAAATTCTTAAAAATTCACAAAAAGTGACGTTAGCTGATGAAGAGTATCTCATAGAACAAAACGTATAAGGTCTCCCTTAGCCTGTGTTTACAACATACCTTATTTTTGGCGTTTATCCAAAACCCCTCCAAAACCCCAATTAATTTCCCCATAGTCTTTGGCCAATGAGCCATGGCGAAGTTGATCCCACAAAAATACGTCATTACTATTGCTGTCTCTTATGGTTAGTACATAACATTTGACCTCTAATGCTGTGACCCTGTAGAGATGGTGCGGACAGCCACTCAATTTCCCATGGTGTCTCTGCTATGACCTCTAACCTCCAACACTGTGACCCTGTAGAGATGGTGCGGACGGCCACTCCGTTCCCCATGGTGTCTCTGCTCTTCGTCTTCACGGCCTTTGTCATCAGTAACATCGGACACATCCGGCCCCAGCGCACCATCCTGGCCTTCGTCTCCGGGATCTTCTTCATCCTCTCAGGTAAATAGGCCACTCCATCTGGCCTTTTATTATTACTGCCTTCATCCATCCTCTCAGGTAAATATGCCACTCCATCTGGCCTTGATTATAACTGCCTTCATCCATCCTCTCGGGTAGATAGGCCACTCCATCTGGCCTTGATTATTACTGCCTTCATCCATCCTCTCAGGTAAATAGGCCACTCCATCTGGCCTTGATTAGTACTGCCTTCATCCATCCTCTCAGGTAGATAGGCCACTCCATCTGGCCTTGATTATTACTAACTTCAACCATCCTCTCAGGTAGATAGGCCACTCCATCTGGCCTTGATTATTACTGCCTTCATCCATCCTCTCAGATAGATAGGCCACTCCATCTGTCCTTGATTATTACTGCCTTCATCCATCCTCTCAGGTAGATAGGCCACTCCATCGGTCCTTGATTATTACTGCCTTCATCCATCCTCTCAGGTAGATAGGCCACTCCATCTGGCCTTGATTATTACTGCCTTCATCCATCCTCTCAGGTAGATAGGCCACTCCATCTGGCCTTGATTATTACTGCCTTCATCCATCCTCTCGGGTAGATAGGCCACTCCATTTGGCCTTGATTATTACTGCCTTCATCCATCCTCTCAGGTAAATAGGCCACTCCATCTGGCCTTGATTAGTACTGCCTTCATCCATCCTCTCAGGTAGATAGGCCACTCCATCTGGCCTACATTATTACTGCCTTCATCCATCCTCTCCGGTAAATAGGCCACTCCATCTGGCCTTGATTATTACTGCCTTCATCCATCCTCTCAGGTAGATAGGCCACTCCATCTGGCCTTGATTAGTACTGCCTTCATCCATCCTCTCAGGTAGATAGGCCACTCCATCTGGCCTTGATTATTACTGCCTTCATCCATCCTCTCATGTAGATAGGCCACTCCATCTGGCCTTGATTATTACTGCCTTCATCCATCCTCTCAGGTAGATAGGCCACTCCATCTGGCCTTGATTATTACTGCCTTCATCCATCCTCTCAGGTAAATAGGCCACTCCATTTGGCCTTGATTATTACTGCCTTCATCCATCCTCTCAGGTAGATAGGTCACTCCATCTGGCCTTGATTATTACTGCCTTCATCCATCCTCTCAGGTAGATAGGCCACTCCATCTGGCCTTGATTATTACTGCCTTCATCCATCCTCTCAGGTAAATAGGCCAATCCATCTGGCCTTGATTATTACTGCCTTCATCCATCCTCTCAGGTAAATAGGCCACTCCATCTGTCCTTGATTATTACTGCCTTCATCCATCCTCTCAGGTAAATAGGCCACTCCATCTGTCCTTGATTATTACTGCCTTCATCCATCCTCTCAGGTAAATAGGCCAATCATGTTAATTTGAACAAGGGGACCGCCACAGACACATCTCAACATCCACTGTTCAATGGAGTCTGCATGAATCAGGCGTTCATGGCCGAATTGCTGCAAAGAAACCACATCCAAAGGACACCAATAAGAAGAAGAGACTTGCTTGGGCCAAGAAACATGAGCAGACTCCAGACCGGTGGAAATCATCTGTCCTTTGGTTTGATGAGTCCAAATTTGAGATTTTTTTTCCAACCACCATGTCTTTGTGAGACGCAGAGTAGGTGAACGGATAATCTCTTCATGTGTGGTTCCCACCGTGAAGCATGGAGGAGGTGTGAGGGTGTGGGGCTGCTTTGCTGGTGACACTGTCTGTGATTTATTTACACACTTAACCAGCATGGCTACCACAGCATTCTGCAGTGATACGCCATCCAATCTGGTTTGCGCTTAGAGGGACTATAATTTGTTTTCAACAGGACAATGACCCAACACACCACCAGGCTGTGTAAGGGCTATTTAACCAAGAAAGAGAGTGATGGACTGCTGCATCAGACCTGACCTCCACGATCACCCAACCTGAACCCAATTGAGATGGTTTGGGATGAGTTGGACCATAGAGTGAAAGAAAAGCAGCCAACAAGTGCTCAGCATGTGGGAACTCCTTCAAGACTGTTGGAAAAGCATTCCAGGTGAAGCTGGTTGAGAGAATGCCAAGGGTGTGCAAGCCTGTCATCAAGGCAAAGGGTGGCTAGTTTGAAGAATTTACAATCTAAAACATATTTGGATTTGTTGAATACTTTTTTTGTTACTATATGAT
The DNA here is from genome assembly GCF_023373465.1 of Oncorhynchus keta. Classification (NCBI taxonomy): domain Eukaryota; kingdom Metazoa; phylum Chordata; class Actinopteri; order Salmoniformes; family Salmonidae; genus Oncorhynchus; species Oncorhynchus keta. Next base: position 26,759,823 of record NC_068451.1, on the reverse strand, counting down.
TCCATATGTGTTATTTCATAGTGTTGATATCTTCACTACAATGTAAAAATGTAGAAAATAGTCCAAATTAAGAAAATCCTAGAATGAGTAGGTGTTACTCATTCTAGGATTTTCTTAATTTGTACTATTTTCTAAATTTTTACATTGTAGTAAACATTTTGACTGGTAGTGTATTTTGTATTTGTCACTGTAATTTCATAGTTCCTATTGATTGTACATTAATTAAATCCCTCAGTCTATTTTATAAGAATTTGTAAGATTCCTGTTTGCATAAATTAGACAGAGACCAGTCTTATCAAAATGAGATAATAGTATTTATTCTCGGGGGGCGCGCTGCCATGAAACCACGAACAACAGTTTATATACAAAATATGACGTCATAGGTTATAAAACGTCCTTTCTCCCAACAGTTCAAAAGTTTATTCCCACCCCTTCTCTCTCTCACTCCAGACACACAGTTAAATCGAGGTTAAACTTCTGAAGTCTTCATCCATCACCATTCAGCAGACAGTTCCAGCTAATGGAAAACCTAAGAAAACACACACTGCCTTATTTAAACATCCCAGAGCTAAGTTGAGTCGGTTCGGCCATAGGTTAACGACCCTTTTTGCTTACTTTAATTACCCCCTGTTTCATGCTCCACAATCCCTTCCTTATGAATTAATATTATTAATCAGATATAATAAAACAGAGTAGAGTTTAATTAGTTATAGTTCTATTTAAAATGTAGATATTGTTTAGTCATTATTCATAAAATTCCCAACAGTATTGTAAATCAGAGAAATATCTATCCTCTGTGAAGCTGTTTGGGGACTTTTCTTATTTGTAGTTCACTCTCCTGACCAGGAGGTAGCAGTGATGAGGGAGCTCCCTTTTCTCTCTATGGGAGAGAGATGAGAAGATATCAAGAATGGCACTCAAAACATAACAATTCACATATGATATGTCAGGAAAAACAGGTATATTATTTAAGGCCAAAAAGCAGTCATTATAATCACATTCCTGCCTTTGTTGTGGTTTGTTTGTAACACAGCAGCGTTTCGCACTCTCGGTCCTGGCCTCCTTGCATGCTCTCTCTCTCTCTCTCTCTCTCTCTCTCTCTCTCTCTCTCTCTCTCTCTCTCTCTCTCTCTCTCTCTGTCTCTCTCTCTCTCTCTCTCTCTCTCTGTGTGTGTGTGAGGACGCATGGCTTTCTCCCGAGTCCGTGTGGGAGTTGTGGCGATGAGATTACCAGCAATTGGATACCATGAAATTTGTGGGTAAAATAAAAAAAGTACAAAATGGAAAATAATTAAACATTTTTTTATTTTACCTTTATTTAACCAGGCAAGTCAGTTACGAACATATTCTTATTTTCAATGACGGCCTGGGAACAGTGGGTTAACTGCCTGTTCAGGAGCAGAACGACAGATTTGTACCTTGTCAGCTCGGGGGTTTGAACTCGCAACCTTCCGGTTACTAGTCCAACGCTCTAACCACTAGGCTACGCTGCCTAGATGGAATTTTTATTTGTGGTCCTGGCAACTGGTCCTTTTTTGGAACACCATTATTTTTTATCTTACTGAGATTTACTGTCAGGGCCCAAGTCTGACAAAATCTGTGCAGAAGATCTAGGTGCTGCTGTAGGACCTCCTTGGTTGGGGACAGAAGCACTAGATCATCAGCAAACAGTAGACATTTCACTTCAGATTCTAGAATGATGAGGCCGGGTGCTGCAGACTGTTCTAGTGTCCTCGCAAATTCGTTGATATATATATGATGAAGAGGGTGAGGCTTAAGCTGCATCCCTATCTCACTCCACAGCCATGTGGATAGAAATATGTGTTTTTTGCCAATTTTAAATATGCACTTGTTGTTTGTGTACATGGATTTTATAATGTTGTATGTTTTTCCGCAAACATCACTTTCCATCAATTTGTATAGTGGACCCTCATGCCAAATTGAGTCAAAAGCTTTTTTGAAATCAACTAAGCATGAGAAAACTTTGCCTTGTTTTGGTTTGTTTGTTTGTCAATTAGGGTGTGCAGCGTGAATATGTGGTCTGTCGTACGGTAATCTCTCTCTCTCCTCCCTCTCTCTGTCTTTTAGTGTCATTGTTATTTGCTATATTCCTTTCACTTTCGCCCCCTCTCTTCCTTGTCTTTGTTGCTGTTGGTGTCAGTGGTAATGTCCTGCTGCCCTCTATCCCTCTCTCTCTCTCTCTCTCTCTCTCTCTCTCTCTCTCCCTCTCTCTCTCTCTCTCTCTCTCTCTCTCTCTCTCTCTCTCTCTCTCTCTCTCTCTCTCTCTCTTAGGGTGTCAGTGGTAATGTCCTGCTGCTGCTGTCTCTCTCTCTCTCTCTCTCTCTCTCTCTCTCTCTCTCTTTCTCTCTCTCTCTTAGGGTGTCAGTGGTAATGTCCTGCTGCTGCTCTCTCTCTCTCTCTCTTAGGGTGTCAGTGGTAATGTCCTGCTGCTGCTCTCTCTCTCTCTCTCTCTCTCTCTCTCTCTTAGGGTGTCAGTGGTAATGTCCTGCTCTCTCTCTCTCTCCCTCTATCACTCTCTCTCCTTCTCTCTTTCTCTCCCTCCCTCCCACCTCCCTCCTTCTCTTCCTCCCTCTTTCTCGCCATCCCTCCCTCCCTCCCCTTCTTTCTTTCTCTCTCTCCCCCTACCTCTCTCTCTTTCTCCTCTCTTTCTCTCCCTCCCAACTCCATCCTTCTCTTCTTCTCCCTCCCTCCTCCCTCCCTCCCTCCCTCCCTCCCTCCCTCCCTCCCTCCCTCCCTCCCTCCCTCCCTCCCTCCCTCCCTCCCTCCCTCCCTCCCTCCCTCCCTCCCCTCTCTCTCGCTCCCTCTATCACCTTCTTTCTCTCTCTCCCCCTACCTCTCTCTCATTCCCTCCCTCCCTCATTCCCTCCCTCCCTGCCTCCCTCCCTCCGCCCCCTCTCTCTCTCTTTCTCCCCCAGCTCTCTCTCTCTCCCTCCCTCCTTCTCTGCCTCCCTCCCTCCCCCCCTCTCTCTCTCTCTCTCCATCCCTCCGCCCCATTCTCTCTCTCCCTCCCTCCTTCTCTTCCTCTCTCCCTACCTCTCTCCCTCCCTCCTTCTCTTCCTCCCTCCGCCCCCCCCCTCTCTCCCTCCCTCTCCAGGCCTGAGTCTGGTGGTGGGGCTGGTGCTCTACATCTCCAGTATTAATGATGAGGTGATGAACAGACCGAGGGAGCCTGAACAGTTCTTCAACTACCACTACGGCTGGTCGTTTGCCTTCGCAGCCTCCTCCTTCCTACTCAAGGAGGTCAGCATATGTGTGCGTGTGTGTGTGTATGTGTGTGTGTGTGTGTGTGCACTTGTGTGTGTGTGTGTGTGTGTGTGTGTGTGTGTGTGTGTGTGTGTGTGTGTGTGTGTGTGTGTGTGTGTGTGTGTGTTGTGTGTGTGTGTGTGTGTGTGTGTGTGTGTGTGTGTGTGTGTGTGTGTGTGTGTGTGCACTTGTGTGTGTGTGCACTTGTGTGTGTGTGGTAGGGGGCAGGTGGTGGGGGGTGTGAGGAGACGTCATTAGTGCCACTGCTGTGCTGCCTGGGGTGCCCAGCTGACCTATCCATCTGAAAGCCACAGTGTCGTGCTGGCTGAGGCAAACCTCCCTAAAATTTGAGGCAGGAAAAATTATGATGCCTCTGCAAAATACTACTATTCTCTATACATTCTAAATCAGTCATTCTAAATGTAAACTACTGCACAGTCTATCTGTACTGAGATGTTCTGTATGCAGGTGTTGAGGAAGAACCTGTACCTCTGGGTATTCCTGTGGCTGTCAGCCATCTTCTGTCCTGTGTGTGATAAGCGCTGATGGGACAGAGTGAAGAGTTCAGAGGAGCACCTCTTCTTTACCCCTGTCCTGTCAAAGTGGAGAGTTCAGAGGAGCAACTCTTCTTTATCCCCGTCCTGTCAGAGTGGAGAGTTCAGAGGAGCAACTCTTCTTTATCCCCGTCGTGTCAGAGTGGAGAGTTCAGAGGAGCAACTCTTCTTTATCCCCGTCCTGTCAGAGTGGAGAGTTCAGAGGAGCACCTCTTCTTTATCCCCGTCCTGTCAGAGTGGAGAGTTCAGAGGAGCAACACTTCTTTACCCCCATCCTGTCAGAGTGGAGAGTTCAGAGGAGCGACTCTTCTTTAACCCCGTCCTGTCAGAGTGGAGAGTTCAGAGGAGCACCTCTTCTTTATCCCCGTCCTGTCAGAGTGGAGAGTTCAGAGGAGCAACTCTTCTTTATCCCCGTCCTGTCAGAGTGGAGAGTTCAGAGGAGCACCTCTTCTTTATCCCTGTCCTGTCAGAGTGGAGAGTTCAGAGGAGCAACCCTTCCTTACCCCCGTCCTGTCAGAGTGGAGAGTTCAGAGGAGCACCACTTCTTTACCCCCATCCTGTCAAAGTGGAGAGTTCAGAGGAGCAACTCTTCTTTATCCCCGTCCTGTCAGAGTGGAGAGTTCAGAGGAGCAACTCTTCTTTATCCCCGTCCTGTCAGAGTGGAGAGTTCAGAGGAGCAACTCTTCTTTATCCCCGTCGTGTCAGAGTGGAGAGTTCAGAGGAGCAACTCTTCTTTATCCCCGTCCTGTCAGAGTGGAGAGTTCAGAGGAGCACCTCTTCTTTATCCCCGTCCTGTCAGAGTGGAGAGTTCAGAGGAGCAACACTTCTTTACCCCCATCCTGTCAGAGTGGAGAGTTCAGAGGAGCGACTCTTCTTTAACCCCGTCCTGTCAGAGTGGAGAGTTCAGAGGAGCACCTCTTCTTTATCCC
>NC_068451.1:26710077-26750077 GCF_023373465.1 Oncorhynchus keta | reverse complement strand
TTGAGATGTACAACGCTAAACACGGTCTTTCACTCCTACACACTTATATGTGCATAGGTTTATACATATACTTATCCATGGTAATGATAATAATAATAACGTGAGTTAAAATAATAAAACAATATTAGAATATCTGTAAGAATATATTAATGTTTTTTTAAATGTTTGAATACACATTAACATGAATGTGACGATGTTCTGAAATCTATAGGGGAGAATTCTACTGTATATGTAGATATAATATTATATATCTAGCTGAAGTGAATATGAATATGTGTATGTGACCCGGGGAGTGAGTGGAATGATATTTTAAAGATAATTAATTTTGATCTTGATTATGTACATTTTATTGCAAATATATACAATTATTGTATATTGTTGAATTGCTGTGAATTGACACAGTGTGACAGAGTTAGAACTGAAATCAACCAAAAATGTTACCCTGACATTGGATTTAGGTGGGTGAAGAAAATACATAATTCCCTTATGTTAATGACTTTTCTCAAATCCAGTCAGTTTTCCACGTTGAGTCAACACCATCACATTAAATTGTGTGGTTGAAATGACGTGGAAACAACGTTGATTCAACCATTTTTTGCCCAGTGGGGTGTTTCAACAGTTTGGTACGATGTGAAAGAACTCAACAGGAGAAAGCAATAGCATGGTATACGTCCGTCATATAGTTTTTTCCTGTTCTATATCTCTAAGAACAGATAGAGAAGAGGAGAGGAGAGGAGAGGGGAGGGGAGGGGAGGGGAGGAGAGGAGAGGAGAGGAGAGGAGAGGAGAGGAGAGGAGAGGAGAGGAGAGGAGAGGAGAGGGAGAGGAGAGGAGAGGAGAGGAGAGGAGAGGAGAGGAGAGGAGAGGAGAGGAGAGGAGAGGAGAGGAGAGGAGAGGAGAGGAGAGTACTATAGACTATTACAATGCTCCCACTGACTGGCGATGTGTAACTACTGTCCTCTGCTGGTCATTGTCCTACTCTGACACTACCATGGAAGGAGGGTCTGTTTCAATACTTTTACAAAGCTCCTGCCTTCTTCCCTTTATGAAGACACCAATCTAGCATAAGTCAGGCACAGTCATGTCATATCAGGGATTGCTCCAAGGAAGGAAAGAATGAATTATTGAGTGAGGGAGAGAAAGGAGTGAGTATACAGCCGAGAGAGGGAGAGAAAGGAGTGAGTATATGGCTGCGAGAGGGAGAGAAAGGAGTGAGTATATGGCTGAGAGAGGGGGAGAAAGGAGTGAGTCTATGGCTGAGAGAAGAAGAGAAAGAAGTGAGTATACAGCTGAGAGAGGGAGAGAAAGGAGTGAGTATAAGGCTGAGAGAGGGAGAGAAAGGAGTGAGTATATGGCTGAGAGAGGGAGTGAGAGGAGTGACTATAAGGCTGAGAGAGGTAGAGAAAGGATTGAGTATGCAGCTGAGAGAAGGAGAGAAAGGAGTGAGTATAAGGCTGAGAGTGGGAGAGAAAGGAGTGAGTATACAGCTGCGAGAGGGAGAGAACGGAGTGAGTATATGGCTGAGAGAGGGAGAGAATGGAGTGAGTATTAGGCTGAGAGGGAGAAAGGAAGAAGTGAGTATACAGCTGAGAGAGGGAGAGAAAGGAGTGAGTATATGGCTGCGAGAGGGAGAGAAAGGAGTGAGTATATGGCTGAGAGAGGGGGAGAAAGGAGTGACTCTATGGCTGAGAGAAGAAGAGAAAGAAGTGAGTATACAGCTGAGAGAGGGAGAGAAAGGAGTGAGTATAAGGCTGAGAGAGGGAGAGAAAGTAGTGAGTATATAGCTGAGAGAGGGAGAGAAAGGAGTGAGTATAAGGCTGAGAGTGGGAGAGAAAGGAGTGAGTATACAGCTGAGAAAGGGAGAGAAAGGAGTGAGTATATGACTGAGAGAGGGAGAGAAAGGAGTGAGTATATGGCTGAGAGAGGGAGAGAAAGGAGTGTGTATATGGCTGAGAAAGGAGTGAGTATATGACTGAGAGAGGGAGAGAAAGGAGTGAGTATACAGCTCAGGGAGGGACAGAAAGGAGTGAGTATACAGCTAAGAGAGGGAGAGAAAGGAGTGAGTAAGGCTGAGAGGGAGAGAAAGGAGTGAGTATAAGGCTGAGAGAGGGACAGAAAGGAGTGAGTATACAGCTGAGTGAGGGAGAGAAAGGAGAGAGTATAAGGCTGAGAGGGAGAGAAAGGAGTGAGTAAGGCTGAGAGGGAGAGAAAGGAGTGAGTATAAGGCTGAGAGAGGGAGAGAATGGAGTGAGTATAAGGCTGAGAGGGAGAGAAAGGAGTGAGTATAAGGCTGAGAGAGGGACAGAAAGGAGTGAGTATACAGCTGAGTGAGGGAGAGAAATGAGAGAGTATAAGGCTGAGAGGGAGAAAAAGGAGTGAGTAAGGCTGAGAGGGAGAGAAAGGAGTGAGTATAAGGCTGAGAGAGGGAGAGAAAGGAGTGAGTATAAGGCTGTGAGAGGGAGAGAAAGGAGTGAGTATATGGCTGAGAGAGGGAGAGAATGGAGTGAGTATAAGGCTGAGAGGGAGAGAGAAAGGAGTGAGTATAAGGCTGAGAGAGGGAGAGAAAGGAGTCAGTATATGGCTGAGAGAGGGATAGAAAGGAGTGAGTATACAGCTGAGAGAGGGAGAGAAAGGAGTGAGTATATGGCAAGAGAGAGGGAGAGAGGAGTGAGTATACGGCTGAGAAAGGGAGAGAAAGGAGTGAGTATATGGCTGAGAGAAGGAGGGAAAGGAGTGAGTATATGGCTGAGAGAGGGAGAGAAAGGAGTGAGTATATGGCTGAGAGAGGGAGATAAAGGAGTGAGTATATGCCTGAGAGAGGGAGAGAAAGGAGTGAGTATACAGCTGAGAAAGGGAGAGAAAGGAGTGAGTATACAGCTGAGAGAGGGAGAGAAAGGAGTGAGTATATGGCTGAGAGAGGGAGAGAAAGGAGTGAGTATATGACTGAGAGAGGGAGAGAAAGGAGTGAGTATACAGCTGAGAAAGGGAGAGAAAGGAGTGTGTATATGGCTGAGAGAGGGAGAGAAAGGAGTGAGTATATGGCTGAGAGAGGGAGAGAAAGGAGTGTGTATATGGCTGAGAAAGGAGTGAGTATATGACTGAGAGAGGGAGAGAAAGGAGTGAGTATACAGCTCAGGGAGGGACAGAAAGGAGTGAGTATACAGCTAAGAGAGGGAGAGAAAGGAGTGAGTAAGGCTGAGAGGGAGAGAAAGGAGTGAGTATAAGGCTGAGAGAGGGACAGAAAGGAGTGAGTATACAGCTGAGTGAGGGAGAGAAAGGAGAGAGTATAAGGCTGAGAGGGAGAGAAAGGAGTGAGTATAAGGCTGAGAGAGGGAGAGAATGGAGTGAGGATAAGGCTGAGAGGGAGAGAAAGGAGTGAGTATAAGGCTGAGAGAGGGACAGAAAGGAGTGAGTATACAGCTGAGTGAGGGAGAGAAAGGAGAGAGTATAAGGCTGAGAGGGAGAGAAAGGAGTGAGTAAGGCTGAGAGGGAGAGAAAGGAGTGAGTATAAGGCTGAGAGAGGGAGAGAAAGGAGTGAGTATAAGGCTGTGAGAGGGAGAGAAAGGAGTGAGTATATGGCTGAGAGAGGGAGAGAATGGAGTGAGTATAAGGCTGAGAGGGAGAGAGAAAGGAGTGAGTATAAGGCTGAGAGAGGGAGAGAAAGGAGTCAGTATATGGCTGAGAGAGGGAGAGAAAGGAGTGAGTATACAGCTGAGAGAGGGAGAGAAAGGAGTGAGTATATGGCAAGAGAGACAGGAGTGAGAGGCTGAGAAAGGGAGAGAAAGGAGTGAGTATATGGCTGAGAGAAGGAGGGAAAGGAGTGAGTATATGGCTGAGAGAGGGAGAGAAAGGAGTGAGTATATGGCTGAGAGAGGGAGATAAAGGAGTGAGTATACAGCTGAGAAAGGGAGAGAAAGGAGTGAGTATATGGCTGAGAGAGGGAGAGAAAGGAGTGTGTATATGGCTGAGAGAGGGAGAGAAAGGAGTGTGTATATGGCTGAGAAAGGAGTGAGTATATGACTGAGAGAGGGAGAGAAAGGAGTGAGTATACAGCTGAGAAAGGGAGAGAAAGGAGTGAGTATATGACTGAGAGAGGGAGAGAAAGGAGTGAGTATAAGGCTGAGAGAGGGAGAGAAAGGAGTGAGTATACAGCTCAGGGAGGGACAGAAAGGAGTGAGTATACAGCTAAGAGAGGGAGAGAAAGGAGTGAGTAAGGCTGAGAGGGAGAGAAAGGAGTGAGTATAAGGCTGAGAGAGGGACAGAAAGGAGTGAGTATACAGCTGAGTGAGGGAGAGAAAGGAGAGAGTATAAGGCTGAGAGGGAGAGAAAGGAGTGAGTATAAGGCTGAGAGAGGGAGAGAATGGAGTGAGGATAAGGCTGAGAGGGAGAGAAAGGAGTGAGTATAAGGCTGAGAGAGGGACAGAAAGGAGTGAGTATACAGCTGAGTGAGGGAGAGAAAGGAGAGAGTATAAGGCTGAGAGGGAGAGAAAGGAGTGAGTAAGGCTGAGAGGGAGAGAAAGGAGTGAGTATAAGGCTGAGAGAGGGAGAGAAAGGAGTGAGTATAAGGCTGTGAGAGGGAGAGAAAGGAGTGAGTATATGGCTGAGAGAGGGAGAGAATGGAAATTAGTATAAGCCAGAGAGGGAGAGAGAAAGGAGTGAGTATAAGGCTGAGAGAGGGAGAGAAAGGAGTCAGTATATGGCTGAGAGAGGGAGAGAAAGGAGTGAGTATACAGCTGAGAGAGGGAGAGAAAGGAGTGAGTATATGACAAGAGAGAGGGAGAGAGGAGTGAGTATACGGCTGAGAAAGGGAGAGAAAGGAGTGAGTATATGGCTGAGAGAAGGAGGGAAAGGAGTGAGTATATGGCTGAGAGAGGGAGAGAAAGGAGTGAGTATATGGCTGAGAGAGGGAGATAAAGGAGTGAGTATACAGCTGAGAAAGGGAGAGAAAGGAGTGAGTATATGGCTGAGAGAGGGAGAGAAAGGAGTGTGTATATGGCTGAGAAAGGAGTGAGTATATGACTGAGAGAGGGAGAGAAAGGAGTGAGTATACAGCTGAGAAAGGGAGAGAAAGGAGTGAGTATATGACTGAGAGAGGGAGAGAACGGAGTGAGTATATGGCTGAGAGAGGGAGAGAAAGGAGTGTGTATATGGCTGAGAAAGGAGTGAGTATATGACTGAGAGAGGGAGAGAAAGGAGTGAGTATACAGCTGAGAAAGGGAGAGAAAGGAGTGAGTATATGACTGAGAGAGGGAGAGAAAGGAGTGAGTATAAGGCTGAGAGAGGGAGAGAAAGGAGTGAGTATACAGCTGAGAGAGGGAGAGAAAGGAGTGAGTATACAGCTGAGAGAGGGAGAGAAGGGAGTGAGTATAAGGCTGAGAGAGGGAGAGAAAGGAGTGAGCATAAGGCTGAGAGAGGGAGAGAAAGGAGTGAGTATACAGCTGAGAGAGGGAGAGAAAGGAGTGAGTATACAGCTGAGAGAGGGAGAGAAGGGAGTGAGTATATGGCTGGGAGGGACAGAAAGGAGTGAGTATAAGGCTGAGAGGGAGAGAAAGGAGTGAGTATACAGCTGAGAGAGTGAGAAAGGAGTGAGTATAAGGCTGAGAGAGGGAGAGAAAGGAGTGAGTATACAGCTGAGAGAGGGAGAGAAAGGAGTGAGTATACAGCTGAGAGAGGGAGAGAAGGGAGTGAGTATAAGGCTGAGAGAGGGAGAGAAAGGAGTGAGCATAAGGCTGAGAGAGGGAGAGAAAGGAGTGAGTATACAGCTGAGAGAGGGAGAGAAAGGAGTGAGTATACAGCTGAGAGAGGGAGAGAAGGGAGTGAGTATATGGCTGGGAGGGACAGAAAGGAGTGAGTATAAGGCTGAGAGGGAGAGAAAGGAGTGAGTATACAGCTGAGAGAGTGAGAAAGGAGTGAGTATAAGGCTGAGAGAGAGAGAAAGGAGTGAGTATAAGGCTGAGAGAGAGAGAAAGGAGTGAGTATAAGGCTGAGAGGGAGAGAAAGGAGTGAGTATACAGCTGAGAGAGAGAGAAAGGAGTGAGTATAAGGCTGAGAGGGAGAGAAAGGAGTGAGTATACAGCTGAGAGAGAGAGAAAGGAGTGAGTATAAGGCTGAGAGAGAGAGAAAGGAGTGAGTATAAGGCTGAGAGAGAGAGAAAGGAGTGAGTATAAGGCTGAGAGGGAGAGAAAGGAGTGAGTATACAGCTGAGAGAGAGAGAAAGGAGTGAGTATAAGGCTGAGAGGGAGAGAAAGGAGTGAGTATAAGGCTGAGAGAGAGAGAAAGGAGTGAGTATAAGGCTGAGAGGGAGAGAAAGGAGTGAGTATAAGGCTGAGAGAGAGATAAAGGAATGAGTATAAGGCTGAGAGTGAGAGAAATGAGTGAGTATACAGCTGAGAGAGAGAGAAAGGAGTGAGTATACAGCTGAGAGAGTGAGAAAGGAGTGAGTATAATGCTGAGAGAGAGAGAAAGGAGTGAGTATAAGGCTGAGAGGGAGAGAAAGGAGTGAGTATACAGCTGAGAGAGTGAGAAAGGAGTGAGTATACAGCTGAGAGAGTGAGAAAGGAGTGAGTATAAGGCTGAGAGAGAGAGAAAGGAGTGAGTATAAGGCTGAGAGAGAGAGAAAGGAGTGAGTATAAGGCTGAGAGGGAGAGAAAGGAGTGAGTATACAGCTGAGAGAGTGAGAAAGGAGTGAGTATAAGGCTGAGAGAGGGAGAGAAAGGAGTGAGTATACAGCTGAGAGAGGGAGGGATAGGATTGAGTATAAGGCTGAGAGAGGGAGAGAAAGGAGTGAGTATACAGCTGAGAGGGAGAGAAAGGAGTGAGTATACAGCTGAGAGAGGGAGAGAAAGGAGTGAGTATAAGGCTGAGAGAGGGAGACAAAGGGGAGTATACAGCTGAGAGAGGGAGAAAGGAGTAGTATACAGCTGAGAGAGGGAGAGAAAGGAGTGAGTATACAGCTGAGAGAGGGAGAGAAAGGAGTGAGTATAAGGCTGAGAGAGGGAGAGAAAGGAGTGAGTATACAGCTGAGAGAGGGAGAGAAAGGAGTGAGTATAAGGCTGAGAGAGGGAGAGAAAGGAGAGTATACAGCTGAGAGAGGGAGGGATAGGAGTGAGTATAAGGCTGAGAGAGGGAGAGAAAGGAGTGAGTATAAGGCTGAGAGGAGAGAAAGGAGTGAGTATACAGCTGAGAGAGGGGAGAAAGGAGTGAGTATACAGCTGAGAGAGGGAGAGAAAGGAGTGAGTATAAGGCTGAGAGGGAGAGAAAGGAGTGAGTATAAGGCTGAGAGGGAGAGAAAGGAGTGAGTATACAGCTGAGAGGGAGAGAAAGGAGTGAGTATAAGGATGAGAGAGGGAGAGAAAGGAGTGAGTACAAGGCTGAGAGAGGGAGAGAAAGGAGTGAGTATATGGCTGAGAGAGGAAGAGAAGGAGTGAGTATACAGCTGAGAGGGAGAGAGAAAGGAGTGAGTATACGGCTGAGAGAGGGAGAGAAAGGAGTGAGTATAAGGCTGAGAGAGGGAGAGAAAGGAGTGAGTATAAGGCTGAGAGGGAGAAAAAGGAGTGAGTATACAGCTGAGAGGGAGAGAAAGGAGTGAGTATAAGGCTGAGAGAGGGAGAGAAAGGAGTGAGTATATGGCTGAGAGAGGGAGAGAAAGGAGTGAGTATAAGGCTGAGAGAGGGAGAGAAAGGAGTGAGTATACAGCTGAGAGGGAGAGAAAGGAGTGAGTATAAGGCTGAGAGAGGGAGAGAAAGGAGTGAGTATACAGCTGAGAGGGAGAGAAGGGAGTGAGTATATGGCTGGGAGGGACAGAAAGGAGTGAGTATAAGGCTGAGAGGGAGAGAAAGGAGTGAGTATACAGCTGAGAGAGTGAGAAAGGAGTGAGTATAAGGCTGAGAGAGAGAGAAAGGAGTGAGTATAAGGCTGAGAGAGAGAGAAAGGAGTGAGTATAAGGCTGAGAGGGAGAGAAAGGAGTGAGTATACAGCTGAGAGAGAGAGAAAGGAGTGAGTATAAGGCTGAGAGGGAGAGAAAGGAGTGAGTATACAGCTGAGAGAGAGAGAAAGGAGTGAGTATAAGGCTGAGAGAGAGAGAAAGGAGTGAGTATAAGGCTGAGAGAGAGAGAAAGGAGTGAGTATAAGGCTGAGAGGGAGAGAAAGGAGTGAGTATACAGCTGAGAGAGAGAGAAAGGAGTGAGTATAAGGCTGAGAGGGAGAGAAAGGAGTGAGTATAAGGCTGAGAGAGAGAAAGGAGTGAGTATAAGGCTGAGAGGGAGAGAAAGGAGTGAGTATAAGGCTGAGAGAGAGATAAAGGAATGAGTATAAGGCTGAGAGTGAGAGAAATGAGTGAGTATACAGCTGAGAGAGAGAGAAAGGAGTGAGTATACAGCTGAGAGAGTGAGAAAGGAGTGAGTATAATGCTGAGAGAGAGAGAAATGAGTGAGTATAAGGCTGAGAGGGAGAGAAAGGAGTGAGTATACAGCTGAGAGAGAGAGAAAGGAGTGAGTATAAGGCTGAGAGAGAGAGAAAAAGGAGTGAGTATAAGGCTGAGAGGGAGAGAAAGGAGTGAGTATACAGCTGAGAGAGTGAGAAAGGAGTGAGTATACAGCTGAGAGAGTGAGAAAGGAGTGAGTATAAGGCTGAGAGAGAGAGAAAGGAGTGAGTATAAGGCTGAGAGAGAGAGAAAGGAGTGAGTATAAGGCTGAGAGGGAGAGAAAGGAGTGAGTATACAGCTGAGAGAGTGAGAAAGGAGTGAGTATAAGGCTGAGAGAGGGAGAGAAAGGAGTGAGTATACAGCTGAGAGAGGGAGGGATAGGATTGAGTATAAGGCTGAGAGAGGGAGAGAAAGGAGTGAGTATACAGCTGAGAGGGAGAGAAAGGAGTGAGTATACAGCTGAGAGAGGGAGAGAAAGGAGTGAGTATAAGGCTGAGAGAGGGAGACAAAGGAGTGAGTATACAGCTGAGAGAGGGAGAAAAGGAGTGAGTATACAGCTGAGAGAGGGAGAGAAAGGAGTGAGTATACAGCTGAGAGAGGGAGAGAAAGGAGTGAGTATAAGGCTGAGAGAGGGAGAGAAAGGAGTGAGTATACAGCTGAGAGAGGGAGAGAAAGGAGTGAGTATAAGGCTGAGAGAGGGAGAGAAAGGAGTGAGTATACAGCTGAGAGAGGGAGGGATAGGAGTGAGTATAAGGCTGAGAGAGGGAGAGAAAGGAGTGAGTATAAGGCTGAGAGGGAGAGAAAGGAGTGAGTATACAGCTGAGAGAGGGAGAGAAAGGAGTGAGTATACAGCTGAGAGAGGGAGAGAAAGGAGTGAGTATAAGGCTGAGAGGGAGAGAAAGGAGTGAGTATAAGGCTGAGAGGGAGAGAAAGGAGTGAGTATACAGCTGAGAGGGAGAGAAAGGAGGAGTATAAGGATGAGAGAGGGAGAGAAAGGAGTGAGTACAAGGCTGAGAGAGGGAGAGAAAGGAGTGAGTATATGGCTGAGAGAGGAAGAGAAGGAGTGAGTATACAGCTGAGAGGGAGAGAAGGAGTGAGTATACGGCTGAGAGAGGGAGAGAAAGGAGTGAGTATAAGGCTGAGAGAGGGAGAGAAAGGAGTGAGTATAAGGCTGAGAGGGAGAAAAAGGAGTGAGTATACAGCTGAGAGGGAGAGAAAGGAGTGAGTATAAGGCTGAGAGAGGGAGAGAAAGGAGTGAGTATATGGCTGAGAGAGGGAGAGAAAGGAGTGAGTATACAGCTGAGAGGGAGAGAAAGGAGTGAGTATAAGGCTGAGAGAGGGAGAGAAAGTATAGTATACAGCTGAGAGGGAGAGAAAGGAGTGAGTATAAGGCTGAGAGAGGGAGAGAAAGGAGTGAGTATACAGCTGAGAGGGAGAGAAAGGAGTGAGTATACAGCTGAGAGAGGGAGGGATAGGATTGAGTATAAGGCTGAGAGAGGGAGAGAAAGGAGTGAGTATAAGGCTGAGAGAGGGAGAGAAAGGAGTGAGTATACAGCTGAGAGGGAGAGAAACGAGTCAGTATAAGGCTGAGAGAGGGAGAGAAAGGAGTGAGTATACGGCTGAGAGAGGGAGAGAAAGGAGTGAGTATAAGGCTGAGAGAGGGAGAGAAAGGAGTGAGTATACGGCTGAGAGAGGGAGAAGAAAGGAGTGAGTATAAGGCTGAGAGAGGAGAGAAAGGAGTGAGTATAAGGCTGAGAGGGAGCTGAGTGAGTATACAGCTGAGAGGGAGAGAAAGGAGTGAGTATAAGGCTGAGAGAGGGAGAGAAAGGAGTGAGTATATGGCTGAGAGAGGGAGAGAAAGGAGTGAGTATACAGCTGAGAGGGAGAGAAAGGAGTGAGTATAAGGCTGAGAGAGGAGAGAAAGGAGTGAGTATACAGCTGAGAGGGAGAGAAAGGAGTGAGTATAAGGCTGAGAGAGGGAGAGAAAGGAGTGAGTATACAGCTGAGAGGGAGAGAAAGGAGTGAGTATACAGCTGAGAGAGGGAGGGATAGGATTGAGTATAAGGCTGAGAGAGGGAGAGAAAGGAGTGAGTATAAGGCTGAGAGAGGGAGAGAAAGGAGTGAGTATACAGCTGAGAGGGAGAGAAAGGAGTCAGTATAAGGCTGAGAGAGGGAGAGAAAGGAGTGAGTATACAGCTGAGAGGGAGAGAAAGGAGTGAGTATACAGCTGAGAGAGGGAGGGATAGGATTGAGTATAAGGCTGAGAGGGAGAGAAAGGAGTGAGTATAAGGCTGAGAGAGGGAGAGAAAGGAGTGAGTATAAGGCTGAGAGAGGGAGAGAAAGGAGTGAGTATACAGCTGAGAGGGAGAGAAAGGAGTCAGTATAAGGCTGAGAGAGGGAGAGAAAGGAGTGAGTATACAGCTGAGAGGGAGAGAAAGGAGTGAGTATACAGCTGAGAGAGGGAGGGATAGGATTGAGTATAAGGCTGAGAGGGAGAGAAAGGAGTGACCATTTTGACCCCCTTCACTGTAACTTTGGTCAAAGTTTGGTTGAGGTCAAACTCTGTTAATTCTTTCCTTTTCTATGGCTTGGATGATGGTCAGTAGAGATGCCCAATATTGATGACAACATTGTCCATCAACCTTTACCATATTTGCTTGTTTTCATAAGCCTATCTTTATGTATTAAATATTAGACCTAATAATAACTTTTTATATGAATCACTTGTCATACCTTTTGCTCAAAGCACTACCTAAAAACAGTTACAAATATTAAATGGATTAAATATTGATTGATGACTGTAGTAATTATGTCTTACTATTCAACCCTCTGCCCTCACTCTTTCTGTCTTTCTCTCTGTCCCGGTTTATACCTGTTGCTAACATGGGTCCTTTGTCCTGATCCTTTCTACATTCTGATTGTGCCCATATTTCCAGAAATGTGTCTGTACCTGGTATTAAAATGTGTCTGTTATCCGCCCACTGTTATCCGCCCATTGTGACCAGATTACCTGGTCCCTTCCTTTATGCAAGGTATTACACAGCTATTCTTTCAAAATGACATTTATTTATTTATTGTAAGACCCCGGCCAAACCCGAACGACGCTTGGCCAATTGTGTGCCGCCCTATGGGACTCCCAATCACAGCCGGTTGTGATCCAGCCTGGAATCTAACCCGGGTCTATAGTGGCGCCCCTAGCACTGAGATGCAGTGCCTTAAACCGCTGTGCCACTCAGGAGCCCACAATGTAAGTCTGACTACTTCCGGAGGTGGGCATGATGATCTGATCACAATCAGATCACAATGGGTCGTTTGGTTGTCTACACCTGTCAACAAATGTGGGCACAATCAGAATGTGGACAAGACTAGGACAAAGGATGCATTTTAGAACCAGGTATAAACAGGGCTTCTGTGACTGTTCTTTCCTCCTGCCATTCAGTCTTTTACAATCATTCACTCCATTATGATCATTACATTTTAATAGAGAATTTGTAGAGACAATTTTGTTGATCTTTTCCCTCGGTCCCATTCTTCTCTCGCCGAATTATTCTCCCCTGTTCCCTCATCCCCAAGTCTATTTCTCTCTGTGGTTTCATCAGAGGGTGTAGGTGGGCCTAATGTTGCAAAATTGGCTGAGAGGGAGAGAAAGGAGTGAGTATACAGCTGAGAGAGTGAGAAAGGAGTGAGTATAAGGCTGAGAGAGGGAGAGAAAGGAGTGAGTATACAGCTGAGAGAGGGAGAGAAAGGAGTGAGTATAAGGCTGAGAGAGGGAGAGAAAGGAGTGAGTATACAGCTGAGAGAGGGAGGGATAGGAGTGAGTATAAGGCTGAGAGAGGGAGAGAAAGGAGTGAGTATAAGGCTGAGAGGGAGAGAAAGGAGTGAGTATACAGCTGAGAGAGGGAGAGAAAGGAGTGAGTATACAGCTGAGAGAGGGAGAGAAAGGAGTGAGTATAAGGCTGAGAGGGAGAGAAAGGAGTGAGTATAAGGCTGAGAGGGAGAGAAAGGAGTGAGTATACAGCTGAGAGGGAGAGAAAGGAGTGAGTATAAGGATGAGAGAGGGAGAGAAAGGAGTGAGTACAAGGCTGAGAGAGGGAGAGAAAGGAGTGAGTATATGGCTGAGAGAGGAAGAGAAGGGAGTGAGTATACAGCTGAGAGGGAGAGAAAGGAGTGAGTATACGGCTGAGAGAGGGAGAGAAAGGAGTGAGTATAAGGCTGAGAGAGGGAGAGAAAGGAGTGAGTATAAGGCTGAGAGGGAGAAAAAGGAGTGAGTATACAGCTGAGAGGGAGAGAAAGGAGTGAGTATAAGGCTGAGAGAGGGAGAGAAAGGAGTGAGTATATGGCTGAGAGAGGGAGAGAAAGGAGTGAGTATACAGCTGAGAGGGAGAGAAAGGAGTGAGTATAAGGCTGAGAGAGGGAGAGAAAGGAGTGAGTATACAGCTGAGAGGGAGAGAAAGGAGTGAGTATAAGGCTGAGAGAGGGAGAGAAAGGAGTGAGTATACAGCTGAGAGGGAGAGAAAGGAGTGAGTATACAGCTGAGAGAGGGAGGGATAGGATTGAGTATAAGGCTGAGAGAGGGAGAGAAAGGAGTGAGTATAAGGCTGAGAGAGGGAGAGAAAGGAGTGAGTATACAGCTGAGAGGGAGAGAAACGAGTCAGTATAAGGCTGAGAGAGGGAGAGAAAGGAGTGAGTATACGGCTGAGAGAGGGAGAGAAAGGAGTGAGTATAAGGCTGAGAGAGGGAGAGAAAGGAGTGAGTATACGGCTGAGAGAGGGAGAGAAAGGAGTGAGTATAAGGCTGAGAGAGGGAGAGAAAGGAGTGAGTATAAGGCTGAGAGGGAGAAAAAGGAGTGAGTATACAGCTGAGAGGGAGAGAAAGGAGTGAGTATAAGGCTGAGAGAGGGAGAGAAAGGAGTGAGTATATGGCTGAGAGAGGGAGAGAAAGGAGTGAGTATACAGCTGAGAGGGAGAGAAAGGAGTGAGTATAAGGCTGAGAGAGGGAGAGAAAGGAGTGAGTATACAGCTGAGAGGGAGAGAAAGGAGTGAGTATAAGGCTGAGAGAGGGAGAGAAAGGAGTGAGTATACTGAGAGGGAGAGAAAGGAGTGAGTATAGAGCTGAGAGGGAGAGAAAGGAGTGAGTATACAGCTGAGAGAGGGAGGGATAGGAGTGAGTATAAGGCTGAGAGAGGGAGAGAAAGGAGTGAGTATAAGGCTGAGAGAGGGAGAGAAAGGAGTGAGTATACAGCTGAGAGGGAGAGAAAGGAGTCAGTATAAGGCTGAGAGAGGGAGAGAAAGGAGTGAGTATACAGCTGAGAGGGAGAGAAAGGAGTGAGTATACAGCTGAGAGAGGGAGGGATAGGATTGAGTATAAGGCTGAGAGGGAGAGAAAGGAGTGAGTATAAGGCTGAGAGAGGGAGAGAAAGGAGTGAGTATAAGGCTGAGAGAGGGAGAGAAAGGAGTGAGTATACAGCTGAGAGGGAGAGAAAGGAGTCAGTATAAGGCTGAGAGAGGGAGAGAAAGGAGTGAGTATACAGCTGAGAGGGAGAGAAAGGAGTGAGTATACAGCTGAGAGAGGGAGGGATAGGATTGAGTATAAGGCTGAGAGGGAGAGAAAGGAGTGACCATTTTGACCCCCTTCACTGTAACTTTGGTCAAAGTTTGGTTGAGGTCAAACTCTGTTAATTCTTTCCTTTTCTATGGCTTGGATGATGGTCAGTAGAGATGCCCAATATTGATGACAACATTGTCCATCAACCTTTACCATATTTGCTTGTTTTCATAAGCCTATCTTTATGTATTAAATATTAGACCTAATAATAACTTTTTATATGAATCACTTGTCATACCTTTTGCTCAAAGCACTACCTAAAAACAGTTACAAATATTAAATGGATTAAATATTGATTGATGACTGTAGTAATTATGTCTTACTATTCAACCCTCTGCCCTCACTCTTTCTGTCTTTCTCTCTGTCCCGGTTTATACCTGTTGCTAACATGGGTCCTTTGTCCTGATCCTTTCTACATTCTGATTGTGCCCATATTTCCAGAAATGTGTCTGTACCTGGTATTAAAATGTGTCTGTTATCCGCCCACTGTTATCCGCCCATTGTGACCAGATTACCTGGTCCCTTCCTTTATGCAAGGTATTACACAGCTATTCTTTCAAAATGACATTTATTTATTTATTGTAAGACCCCGGCCAAACCCGAACGACGCTTGGCCAATTGTGTGCCGCCCTATGGGACTCCCAATCACAGCCGGTTGTGATCCAGCCTGGAATCTAACCCGGGTCTATAGTGGCGCCCCTAGCACTGAGATGCAGTGCCTTAAACCGCTGTGCCACTCAGGAGCCCACAATGTAAGTCTGACTACTTCCGGAGGTGGGCATGATGATCTGATCACAATCAGATCACAATGGGTCGTTTGGTTGTCTACACCTGTCAACAAATGTGGGCACAATCAGAATGTGGACAAGACTAGGACAAAGGATGCATTTTAGAACCAGGTATAAACAGGGCTTCTGTGACTGTTCTTTCCTCCTGCCATTCAGTCTTTTACAATCATTCACTCCATTATGATCATTACATTTTAATAGAGAATTTGTAGAGACAATTTTGTTGATCTTTTCCCTCGGTCCCATTCTTCTCTCGCCGAATTATTCTCCCCTGTTCCCTCATCCCCAAGTCTATTTCTCTCTGTGGTTTCATCAGAGGGTGTAGGTGGGCCTAATGTTGCAAAATTTCAAGAACTTTCAATAAATTCCCTGGTTTTCCTGAAATCCTGATTGGACGATTCATGGAATAAGCAGGAAATCCTTCAAAAATATTTTCTGGAAAAGCAGGGAATTTATTGAAAGTTCCTGGAATGTTGCAACCTTAGGTTGTACTCTTCTAGCACATAATGATCTTTGTCAAGACAGCACCTTTTTTCTCCTTGATGCACCATCAAAGAAAAGAGATTGTCAATAGCTTTTACTAAATCCATGGAAATAATACTGTAGAATCTTGATTAAACTGATCCCATACTGATTGTGATGACGTCAGTGTTATTGGAGGTGTAACAATACAAGTCTCTGGGTTGGATTTCACTCACATTGGCATGCATTGATACAGTGTGTGTGTGTGTGTGTGTGCGTGAGTCTGTCTGTCTGTCTGTCTGTCTGTCTGTCTGTCTGTCTGTCTGTCTGTCTGTCTGTCTGTCTGTCTGTCTGTGTGTGCGTGCGTGCGTGCGTGCGTGCGTGTGTGTGTGTGCGGTGCGATTCAGAGCAGTCGACTCTGAAGGTGGGGATTGGTGCAGGGTTGAAATACTGCAGGCCTTTATTATAATGCATGGCATACACACTGTGGAGCACTGGTTAAATAGTGTGTGAGTGTAACCGAGCTGATACCTGGAGACTCAGGTTAGCTTTCTAATCTGATTCCTAGGCTTTAGCTCAATGAGTCACAACAAGAATACAACACACCATGGGGTAATTTGCGTTGGTCTGTGTGTGTGTGTGTGTGTGTGTGTGTGTGTGTGTGTGTGTGTGTGTGTGTGTGTGTGTGTGTGTGTGTGTCAACTAGCTCTCACAGACTCACGTCAGAATTAGACGTTCATCCATGTTCCTCAAACATCAAATTTCGAAGTCACTGAAGGTTCATTTTAGGCATTACCTGCAGGAGCGTGCACTGCATTGCAGTGTAGGTCACTAAGCGATGAATTAAAACACTAGCCTCTCCTCTATCATGGTACAAGCCACTACTGCCCAAGGGCAGTCTGATTGATCAGTACTGTGTGTGTGTGTGTGTGTGTGTG
The DNA here is from genome assembly GCF_023373465.1 of Oncorhynchus keta. Lineage (NCBI taxonomy): Eukaryota > Metazoa > Chordata > Actinopteri > Salmoniformes > Salmonidae > Oncorhynchus > Oncorhynchus keta. The sequence continues at coordinate 26,733,864 of NC_068451.1, read as the reverse complement.
TGTGTGTGTGTGTGTGTGTGTGTGTGTGTGTGTGTGTGTGTGTGGGTGAAGGAAATGATGCAGGCCAAATGGCCAACAATCAATATACGTATATAAATATAAAATGTCTGTGCTGTCTAACTTCAAGGATTTTCTATCACACAGGAGTAAGTGCTAGGATTTATAGTGTGTGAATATTGGTGTGATGTGAACGTGTGCTATTATAGCCTTTGTGAGCACATATTTATAAACATGTGGTTCTGTGACGTCAGCTCTCTCTCTCTCTCTCTGTGTGTGTGTGTGTGTAGGTAGCAGTATGGGGTTGAGTGAATCTCTCTTTTCACCATCACCATTACTGCATGAAAGACCTGTCACTCTGCATTAGCTCTCTTCAGCTCCCCTTTTTCCGTGAGTGTGTGTATGTCTGTGTGTAAGATAGAGAGGTTGATGAAGAGAGAGGAAGGGAGGAAGGGAATGGGTAAAGCCATTTTATTAAAGCCATTGAAGGTCATGTTTCAGTCAGTCCTCTGGTCGCCTGGTTCACACACAAATACGCACTGAATTAGAATAGTGGCGGTGTACAGGAACCACTGGCTATATGTCAACCTACAAACTAGCCGTGAATCATGCCTCAGAAGATGACAGTATTTACAGCAGCAGTGTGTATTTGAGTCAAGGAGATGATGACATAATTCTTATCAGGCGTGGAAAACAGGGCATTTTACCTTCTGTGGTCTCGAATCACCATCTTACCAAAAATAGCCTACCGTTAACGTTTTTATCCCCTCCCCTCTATACAATTATGCGTGGCATCTCTCTCTCTCTCTCTCTCTCTCTGCGGAACTGTGCTACCGCAATGCTCATAACCCTGCATTTCTTTAGACAGCGGTGAAAATGGCCATTATATTCTGTTGTATGAAAAAAAAAAATCCCGATGAATCTCCATCCTGGCGACCTTCAACAAAATATCGACATCAATAACACTCTTAACTTGGTCATGGCTAGCATGCAATTTAGGCGTGCACGCAACTGTCGCACATACACACACGCTCCAATAACCACGTGTAGAAAAATTATGATTGCCAAAAGACGGTTGTTTTAGCATCTGTGTTGCCCCAAACAGAAGAGCCCTGTTGTAGCCTACATGCACAGCAGCAAATGAATAGCCAGTTTATTCTGATTTTCGAGTAGTCAATCTTATCCGTTCACATCACTGAAGAGTTCCGTCGGATGCGACAAGTTGCTTACGTCGATGGCTCGGTGTGAGAGATAGATAGAGGAACGGACGGGCAGACAGAGCGAACTAGCACTCGCGCAACTGGAGGGGAGGGGGAGACGCATTCTCACCGAGTACACACACGCATTGGCTACATCTCCTGTAGACAAATTCGTGTTTCACTGATGTGTCTGTGTATCCGCTGTATATCTGTTAAAACCATTTCATCATATGGCTGAGTTATGTTTAGTAGAGAAATGACATACAGTTTCTTACACGGTATTTTTTTCACGTAATTTTGTCTTATTACCCCCCTGTTTGTTATTTCGAGGCCGTTATTTTGTCGTCCACCCCCTCTCTCTCTTTTTCTCCCCATCTCCTTTTCCTCTCTTTGGGAGTGCGACGGTCTTCGAATAAGCTTCTGAAATAATAAGCCGGCAGGTAAGACTTGTCTATAAGACTATTTACATTCGGGGCTTGTAATATAGGTTATAATATTGGTCATTGTTTAAGTGCTTGTATTTGGTTTAACGAAAAACCAATCAATCGATGGCTATTTGCAAGCTACATTCTCCTGCCAATTCGTTTCACACTGCACACAACTTACTAAAACAGTAACAGACCATGAATGTAGGCAATTAAACGTCCAATTAATGTGCCTTTGTTCTGCAAATTACAATACAAGAGCAGAAATTATGCTTCGAATGCAACTACATATCCCTATAATATCGCGTTTGGGCGACAGCGCATCCATAGAAATCCGTTTATACAGGTGTTTAATATGCCTGTATGAGAATGTCCTGCACATTTTCAGTGTGTTTGAGGTCATAGTGTGTGAATGTGTCTTTGATCCTCAGTCAAACGAGTTCTCACGCACTATGCCCGTCGGTCGGTCGCGTAACACTAGGCGTCCATTTTCAACGGTGGAGGCAGTGCAGTTAGTGTGATGTGTATACTGTATTAATGAATGCACTGCGGTCCGCATCGCTGTATTTCAGTCTCTCCATGCTCTCCGCCGCGGCTCTGTCTGTCGTGCTGTATCGAACATGTGTCTGTGTGGCATTGCTTTCATATCATCCATCCTTCACACTGTCTATCTCTGCCTGAATGCTCAAGCGCGCCAATAACTATGGAAGCCTATATTCGTTTCTTGCTGTAGCCTAAATGCACCGCATGATCTTATGGGCATGTCATTTGTGACCATCTTGTTTTGAGGCCTCTGCCTCCTCTACCCAGAGGACCACCACACATGCCTTTTTTCTCTTAGATCCATACATAACTATTAAACCCACACATAGGTTGTTCAAACCTTAATTCTCCATAGGATTATGAAATCTGAGGTGGAATGGTGTGCCCCAGTGGTATTTCACGTTAGTGGGTTTGAGTGACCAGAGTGCAGAACAGCATCTTTGGTATGACATGTAGCTCATAAGTATTTGTATTGTTTTCTCTATAAATGGCCATTTGCTCAGTTGTCACCAACATAGGTCTCAATTCTTAGAATTAACAGGCATTCAATTCCAAGCAATGTTCGACTACATTTGGACTGGGAACCCTATTCCATTTGAAATGTCGGATTACTTGACGATTATATCATGCCATCACTCGGAATTCACCATCTTTCCCAGTAACCTATTTCTACACCTGCTACAGTGGCACATTATGTTATTCCACTATGTTGGCTGGAGTGGGAAGAATCATGGGGGATTTTGGAGCTGAACTGTAAGGCCATTCTGTCCATTGTATTGCTATGGTTCTTTCTGCAGCTCTGTTTTCTCCTGACCCCACAGCATCCCCCTCAGACATGCTCTCTGTATTGGTTGTTGTTCTGTGATGATGTGTGTGACTGTCCAGAGGGCCCTGGCTCTTCCATGCATGTAGCCATCACTGCAGCTGCAGCACTGTCAGGAACCATGCCATTGCATCGTCTGACCTCTTGATGTAATAACGTAGTCCAAGTTGTTGGGATGATATATTTACAATCCACTGCAATATAGAGCTTTACATGATGGTCAAAAATCTTTGCACAATTACTTTCACCTGATTAACTTCCCCCAGAATATTAGGACTGTGGTCTGTTCCAAACACCCTTTCTTAAAGCAGCCCTGTAAGATAGAACAGGGATTCCCAAAGTTTTTCACTCTGGGCCCCCTTCCAGCATTGGGGAACATTGTGCGTTATAAATAGCTCACTAAGTTATGTTATGACTGACATGACAAGAGGAACTGAGGATGCACTACCAAATTTTGAAATTGTACCTTGTGCATTCTACTATTACAACTTGAAAGAGTAAGTTTAAAGCCGGTCTGAGTTCCTTTAAAAAATAAATGTGTAATAATAATCATTTGGGGGAGAGTGACCCCCCATCGACCCCCTGTCGAACCCTCGCTCAACAGTTTGGGAACCACTGTGATAGAGCACCTATGGGAAGTTGAGCGAGCTGAATAGACGTGTAGACTGTGAGCTAGCTGGATAGACTTGTAGACCGTGAGCTAGCTGGATAAACTTGTAGACCATGAGCTAGCTGGATAGACGTGTAGACCGTGAGCTAGCTGGATAGACGTGTAGACTGTGAACTAGCTGGATAGACTTGTAGACCGTGAGCTAGCTGGATAGACGTGTAGACCGTGAGCTAGCTGGATAGACGTGTAGACTGTGAGCTAGCTGGATAGACTTGTAGACCGTGAGCTAGCTGGATAAACTTGTAGACCGTGAGCTAGCTGGATAGACGTGTAGACCGTGAGCTAGCTGGATAGACGTGTAGACCGTGAGCTAGCTGGATAGACTTGTAGACCGTGAGCTAGCTGGATAGACTTGTAGACCGTGAGCTAGCTGAATAGACTTGTAGATTGTGAGCTAGCTGGATAGACGTGTAGACCGTGAGCTAGCTGGATAGACGTGTAGACCGTGAGCTAGCTGGATAGACTTGTAGACCGTGAGCTAGCTGGATAGACTTGTAGACCGTGAGCTAGCTGAATAGACTTGTAGATTGTGAGCTAGCTGGATAGACGTGTAGACCGTGAGCTAGCTGGATAGACTTGTAGACCGTGAGCTAGCTGGATAGACGTGTAGACCGTGAGCTAGCTGAATAGACTTGTAGATTGTGAGCTAGCTGGATAGACTTGTAGATTGTGAGCAAGCTGGATAGACTTGTAGACCGTGAGCTAGCTGGATAGACTTGTAGACCGTGAGCTAGCTGGATAGACTTGTAGACCGTGAGCTAGCTGGATAGACTTGTAGACCGTGAGCTAGCTGGATAGACTTGTAGACCTTGAGCTAGCTGGATAGACTTGTAGAACGTGAGCTAGCTGAATAGACTTGTAGACCGTGAGCTAGCTGGATAGACTTGTAGACCGTGAGCTAGCTGGATAGACTTGTAGACCGTGAGCTAGCTGAATAGACTTGTAGACCGTGAGCTAGCTGGATAGACTTGTAGACCGTGAGCTAGCTGGATAGACGTGTAGACCGTGAGCTAGCTGGATAGACTTGTAGACCGTGAGCTAGCTGGATAGACTTGTAGACCGTGAGCTAGCTGGATAGACTTGTAGACCTTGAGCTAGCTGGATAGACTTGTAGACCGTGAGCTAGCTGAATAGACTTGTAGACCGTGAGCTAGCTGGATAGACTTGTAGACCGTGAGCTAGCTGGATAGACTTGTAGACCGTGAGCTAGCTGAATAGACTTGTAGACCGTGAGCTAGCTGGATAGACTTGTAGACCGTGAGCTAGCTGGATAGACGTGTAGACCGTGAGCTAGCTGGATAGACTTGTAGACCGTGAGCTAGCTGGATAGACGTGTAGACCGTGAGCTAGCTGGATAGACGTGTAGACCGTGAGCTAGCTGAATAGACTTGTAGACCGTGAGCTAGCTGGATAGACTTGTAGACCGTGAGCTAGCTGAATAGACTTGTAGACCGTGAGCTAGCTGGATAGACGTGTAGACCGTGAGCTAGCTGGATAGACTTGTAGACCGTGAGCTAGCTGGATAGACTTGTAGACCTTGAGCTAGCTGGATAGACTTGTAGACCGTGAGCTAGCTGAATAGACTTGTAGACCGTGAGCTAGCTGGATAGACTTGTAGACCGTGAGCTAGCTGGATAGACTTGTAGACCGTGAGCTAGCTGAATAGACTTGTAGACCGTGAGCTAGCTGGATAGACTTGTAGACCGTGAGCTAGCTGGATAGACTTGTAGACCGTGAGCTAGCTGAATAGACTTGTAGACCGTGAGCTAGCTGGATAGACGTGTAGACCGTGAGCTAGCTGGATAGACTTGTAGACCGTGAGCTAGCTGGATAGACGTGTAGACCGTGAGCTAGCTGGATAGACGTGTAGACCGTGAGCTAGCTGGATAGACTTGTAGAACATGTTGAAGCCACATTGAAAGCTGTTTGATTTATTGTCACTCACCAAACTGCTTCTCCATTGTGTGTTGATCATTGTTCTATGCGGAAAGGTAAAATCCATGCTACTACGCTGGTGTATTGGTGAGACCCAGTAAGATAAGGATCCATGTCAACTCAACCCATTGACTCTGTGATTTAACAGTGAGTGTAGGGCCTGCTACAGTTTGTGTATAGTACTAATCAAATCAAATGTATTTATATAGCCCTTCGTACATCAGCTGATATCTCAAAGTGCTGTACAGAAACCCAGCCTAAAACCCCAAACAGCAAGCAATGCAGGTGTAGAAGCACGGTGGCTAGGAAAAACTCCCTAGAAAGGCCAAAACCTAGAGAGGAACCAGGCTATGTGGGGTGGCCAGTCCTCTTCTGGCTGTGCTGGGTGGAGATTATTACAGAACATGGCCAAGATGTTCAAATGTTCATAAATGACCAGCATGGTCGAATAATAATAAGGCAGAACAGTTCAAACTGGAGCAGCAGCACGGCCAGGTGGACTGGGGACAGCAAGGAGTCATCATGTCAGGTAGTCCTGGGGCATGGTCCTAGGGCTCAGGTCCTCCGAGAGAGAGAAAGAAAGAGAGAAGGAGAGAATTAGAGAACGCACACTTCGATTCACACAGGACACCGAATAGGACAGGAGAAGTACTCCAGATATAACAAACTGACCCTAGCCCCCCGACACATAAACTACTGCAGCATAAATACTGGAGGCTGAGACAGGAGTGGTCAGGAGACACTGTGGCCCCATCCGAGGACACCCCCGGACAGGGCCAAACAGGAAGGATATAACCCCACCCACTTTGCCAAAGCACAGCCCCCACACCACTAGAGGGATATCTTCAGCACTAACCAACTAGTTGAATCCGGGGAGGAATCTATAGGGAGGTCCCCCCTGTATTCTGAAATTGCATTTTAGTCCCCCCCAGTTTTATCATTGGAATGTGATAGAAAATGAGGCAACAGTGAGGACCATGTGGACGCCTCCGAGTGGTCGGGTAGACTGTTTGGAGTGTTTATCCAACTGGATACATTTTTGTTATATAAAACAAATCACCCCCCCCCCACTTCTAAAACCAAAGTTGGGCCCCTGGAATGAGGTGTGTTGTAGATCTGCATGTCTCCCATAGATAATCAATAATAGATACGCAGTACCCCCATAGATATTACATTTACATTGAACAGATAGTACAGTTTGATCAGTTTGAGATTTAATGTCATAGTCAATTTACGACAAACCATCGGGATCTTCTGACAATTAGACAGAGACATCCAGGCCTCCATGTATCCAGCACGTGTCTCAGGACACGGCATGATATATAAGTGTTACGCACTAATTATTCAAACTTTTCTTAGGTGATTCATAGAAAGTGTAATTCTTTATGACATAAGTTTATAGAGGGCCCTATCAGCTCCACTTATCTGACTCTCAATCTGTCATCTGTTGTGCTCTTACTGTTCTGGTGTTACTGAGGCCAGGCCTCTGCTCTGTCTAGCTCTGCTGCCTGCCTGGAGATCATTATAGGCCACTGACTATTGTCCTCCTTCCTTCTCTGTTTGCGGACACCGTTTCCAGGTTGCTCTGATGGAAGTGCTGGGTCATTCCATCTAGGAAATGTGGCTCCAATTGGTTTCTGTTGGTAATCTTGGTGTTGGGCAGGTTTGAATATACATTTTTGTTCAAAATTACAAATGGCTTTACATTGAAAGGGGGGAACTCACTTCATCCAATGTCAATGTGGAACACCCACTACCCAATGAGGAGCACTGGCCTAGGGGTAAAAGTGATATCAGCCAATTTATGGGTGACCTAGAACAGTTGGACAGAATATCTGAAACTTTTTTGAACATTTCCTCTTTCTTTTCCCCTTTCCATCTCTTTTCATTTCACTACACTGTAATTCCAGTCCCAGGAAGGAATGATTTCTTCTTTCCCCCTGTCTCCCTTTCTCTCACTCCTTCTGTTTCTCTCTTTAGTGAAACTCAGTAGTTGAGTTCTGCAATGATCATCATTTCTGTCATGCAGCAATTGTTCAGAGGATCAATGCTTTTGTAGCAGGGCTGCCTTTTATGACTATGGTTCTGGGCTCCCATTCTTCTAACCAGCCTCTCCTTACCCAGTCTCTCCTTACCCAGCCTCTCATTAACCAGCCTCTCCTTACCCAGCCTCTCATTATAGTGTCCACAGTCTCTTCCCAGTCTCTCCCCAGTTTCCAACCAGTCTATCCTCAGTCTCTCTCAATCTCTCTCAATCTCTCCCCAGTCTCTCCCCAGTCTCTCTCCAGTCTCTCCTCATCTTTTTCCAGTGTCTCTCCAGTCTTGCGTCCCCAGTGTCTCTCCCCAGTGTCTCTCCCCAGTGTCTCTCCCCAGTGTCTCTCCCCAGTCCCTCTCTCCAGTCTCTCCCCAGTCCCTCTCCCCAGTCCCTCTCCCCAGTCTCTCCCCAGTGTCTCTCCCCAGTCCCTCTCCCCAGTCTCTCTCCCCAGTCCCTCTCTCCAGTCTCTCCCCAGTCCCTCTTCCCAGTCCCTCTCCCTAGTCTCTCTCCAGTCTCTCTCCCCAGTCTCTCTCCCCAGTCTCTCTCCCCAGTCTCTCTCCCCAGTCCCTCTCTCCAGTCTCTCCCCAGTCCCTCTCCCCAGTCCCTCTCTCCAGTCTCTCCCAAGTCCCTCTCCCTAGTCCCTCTCCCCAGTCTCTCACCAGTCAAATGTGTCTCACGTTGTCTACTGATTGAGAGAGGATCAAGTCTTTCTATCAGCGCAGCCAATGTCTGCTTATAGTGCGAGCACATCATGCCTGCTCCACTTCCTCAATGCTTCTGTAGCCTGTCCTGAGGAAACACTGCTTATAGTGCGAGCACATCATGCCTGCTCCACTTCCTCATTGCTAGCTGTAGCCTGTCCTGAGGAAACACTGCTTATAGTGCGAGCACATCATGCCTGCTCCACTTCCTCAATGCTTCTGTAGCCTGTCCTGAGGAAACACTGCTTATAGTGTGAGCACATCATGCCTGCTCCACTTCCTCATTGCTAGCTGTAGCATGTCCTGAGGAAACACTGCTTATAGTGCGAGCACATCATGCCTGCTCCACTTCCTCATTGCTAGCTGTAGCATGTCCTGAGGAAACACTGCTTATAGTGCGAGCACATCATGCCTGCTCCACTTCCTCATTGCTAGCTGTAGCCTGTCCTGAGGAAACACTGCTTATAGTGCGAGCACATCATGCCTGCTCCACTTCCTCATTGCTAGCTGTAGCCTGTCCTGAGGAAACACTGCTTATAGTGTGAGCACATCATGCCTGCTCCACTTCCTCATTGCTAGCTGTAGCCTGTCCTGAGGAAACACTGCTTATAGTGTGAGCACATCATGCCTGCTCCACTTCCTCATTGCTAGCTGTAGCCTGTCCTGAGGAAACACTGCTTATAGTGCGAGCACATCATGCCTGCCCCACTTCCTCATTGCTAGCTGTAGCCTGTCCTGAGGAAACACTGCTTATAGTGGGAGCACATCATGCCTGCCCCACTTCCTCATTGCTAGCTGTAGCCTGTCCTGAGGAAACACTGCTTATAGTGGGAGCACATCATGCCTGCTCCACTTCCTCATTGCTAGCTGTAGCCTGTCCTGAGGAAACACTGCTTATAGTGGGAGCACATCATGCCTGCTCCACTTCCTCATTGCTAGCTGTAGCCTGTCCTGAGGAAACACTGCTTTCACTGGGAGTCTGGGCTGCATCACCACTTATTATGCTGCACAGAAGTTAACACACTTGAATAATGCAACACGGCATGTAGAAATGTTTCAACTGTTAATTACTGTTCGCATGACAATGTCCATTACAGGCTAGAACACTTTACAATGCAAGAAGATGCCGGTAGCTTCCAGCTTTGTAGGCTAACTTTCATTGCTAGCTTACAAGTGAAGCTAACATCAATTCACTACCATAGTACCTTTTTTGCAAACTATTGAGCAAAATATTGCTGATTTCAAAGCTGATTGTCACCAAAAACGTTATTAATTCACTTTTGCCTCACATCGCCAGCCTCAAACTGACTGTGTGTGTGAATGACGTCATGGGTCTGAAAAAGACAGCAATAACTTTTATAAAATAAGTCCCAAATGGAAGAGAAACATATTGTTTTTCAACTGTAGCCAAAACAAGCTCAATAACTCAATGCATGCACACTTGAGGTCGACCGATTCTGATTTTTCAATGCCGATACTGATTATTGGAGGACCAAAAAAAGCAGATACCGATTAATCAGACAATTAATTTTTTTGATTGTTTTTTAGAAGATAAGTTTAATGCTAGCTCGCAACTTATCTTGGCTCATTGCAGCCACAAGGTCCTTTTGACGCTGCACTCGCGTAACAGGTGGTCATTCTGGAGTAAAAATTCTGGTATCGTGACAACACTAATACACATCTACTTTGACAAAACAAATGTAACTAAGGCTGGGAATGTCAATACAATCAAACTATTAAGGGCAATGATCACAAGCCATAATCATAATGTGATAATGTGGCTAGTATGCTAGTGGATCTATTTATGTATCAAGCTAAAAACACAGGGCCTAACTTTAGCTAAATAGCTAGCTAGTTAGCTGCTAGGAGGACGTCATGTCATTGACAGAATGGGTGAGTGACTTTTTCTCCTCGTATCATTTTTCGGCGGCTACACAGCTAGAGATGCACGTGTCATTTGGTTAGCTAGCAAGAAATGTGAATAGCTTTTCTAGCTAGCTAGGTATGCTGAACAACTGTTATCCAGTTAGCAAATTCACTCTGGCTAGCTATCTACTCTGATTTTAGACCACTCTTGTCTTAGTGTGCCAGAGTGAAGAATAACTGATGAATTTACGAACGTGCAAGACCCTCTGAATATGACTGGTGTTAGTAAAAAAGAAAAGTCATAGTTAGTCACGAACACTCTAGATAACATGTAAACAGCCTAACCACCTCTGCTAAGGCGAGTAAAATGGTCAGTGAGGTGTTTTCTCATTTGTGTCTGGAAGTAGCAAGCTAGCAAGCTAGCCAACTTTAGCCAGTTAGTTGGGTGCTTGGTTGGGACAACGCATGCATTGGCAGGCAAGATGCAGAAAGATGAGCAGGTTGCAATTATCCGTCGTTTATCAGTGCAATTATGACAGCCATCAAGTTGAAAAGGATTGAGGATTTATCTAATGTTCCTTCGTTAGATATTAGCACACCTTGCTTTGGCTAGCATTAGTTGTTGATCTTGTAGTTGTTGATATGCATATAGGCAAAGATAGCCTAGCTTTTTATGGTTGTTTGATCAATAGAACTGTAGAGTTCCCAAATGTAAGAGGACTCCCATGGTATTTAGATGCATATTTGCAGAAATCCAATCAGTAGATGACGTGAGTCTGATAAAACAAAATAGAACTATTTGGCCATAATGACCATTGTTATGTTTGGAGGAAAAGGGGAGGCTTGCAAGCTGAAGAACACCATCCCAACTGTGAAGCATGTGGGTGGCAGCATCAGATGTAGGTGCTTTCCTGCAGGAAGGACTGGTGCACTTCACAAAATAGATGGCATCATGAGACAGGAAAAGTATGTGGATATATTGAAGCAACTTCTCAAGACATCAGGCAGGAAGTTAAAGCTTGATCACAAATTTTTATTTTTTTTATTTTTTTTATTTTTTTTATTTCACCTTTATTTAACCAGGTAGGCTAGTTGAGAACAAGTTCTCATTTGCAACTGCGACCTGGCCAAGATAAAGCATAGCAGTGTGAACAGACAACACAGAGTTACACATGGAGTAAACAATTAGCAAGTCAATAACACAGTAGAAAAAAATGGGCAGTCTATATACAATGTGTGCAAAAGGCATGAGGAGGTAGGCGAATAATACAATTTTGCAGATTAACACTGGAGTGATAAATGATCAGATGGGCATGTACAGGTAGAGATATTGGTGTGCAAAAGAGCAGAAAAGTAAATAAATAAAAACAGTATAAAAACAGTATGGGAATGAGGTAGGTGAAAAAGGGTGAGCTATTTACCTATAGACTATGTACAGCTGCAGCGATCGGTTAGCTGCTCGGATAGCTGATGTTTGAAGTTGGAGAGGGAGATAAAAGTCTCCAACTTCAGCGATTTTTGCAATTCGTTCCAGTCACAGGCAGCAGAGTACTGGAACGAAAGGCGGCCAAATGAGGTGTTGGCTTTAGGGATGATCAGTGAGATACACCTGCTGGAGCGCGTGCTACGGATGGGTGTTGCCATCGTGACCAGTGAACTGAGATAAGGCGGAGCTTTACCTAGCATGGACTTGTAGATGACCTGGAGCCAGTGGGTCTGGCGACGAATATGTAGTGAGGGCCAGCCGACTAGAGCATACAAGTCGCAGTGGTGGGTGGTATAAGGTGCTTTAGTGACAAAACGAATGGCACTGTGATAGACTGCATCCAGTTTGCTGAGTAGAGTGTTGGAAGCCATTTTGTAGATGACATCGCCGAAGTCGAGGATCGGTAGGATAGTCAGTTTTACTAGGGTAAGCTTGGCAGCGTGAGTGAAGGAGGCTTTGTTGCGGAATAGAAAGCCGACTCTGGATTTGATTTTTGATTGGAGATGTTTGATGTGAGTCTGGAAGGAGAGTTTGCAGTCTAGCCAGACACCTAGGTACTTATAGATGTCCACATATTCAAGGTTGGAACCATCCAGGGTGGTGATGCTAGTCGGGCATGCGGGTGCAGGCAGCGATCGGTTGAAAAGCATGCATTTGGTTTTACTCGCGTTTAAGAGCAGTTGGAGGTCACGGAAGGAGTGCTGTATGGCATTGAAGCTCGTTTGGAGGTTGGATAGCACAGTGTCCAATGGGTCTTCCAATGGGACAATGACCTCAAACATACTTCCAAAGTTGTGGCAAAATGGCTTAAGGACAACAAAGTCAAGGTATTGGAGTGGCCATCACAAAGCCCTGACCTCAATCCTTTAGAACCTTTGTGGGCAGAACTGAAAAGGCGTGTGTGAGCGAGGAGACCTACAAACCTGACTCAGTTACACCAGCTCTGTCAGGAGGAATGGGCCAAAATTCACCCAACTTATTGTGGGAAGCTTGTGGAAGGCTACCCGAAATGTTTGACCCAAGTTCAACTATTTACAGGCAATGCTACCAAATACCAATTGAGTGTATGTAAACTTCTGAACCACTGGGTATGTGATGAAGTAAATAGAAGCTGAAATAAATCCTTCTCTCTACTATTATTCTGACATTTCACATTCTTAAAAGTAAGTGGTGATTCTAATTAACCTAAGACAGGGAATCTTTACTAAGATTTAAACTCAGAAATTGTTAAACTGAGTTTTTAAATGTATTTGGCTAAGGTGTATGTAAACTTCCAACTTCAACTGTATATACAGTCGTGGCCAAAATTTTTGAGAATGACACAAATATTAATTTTCACAGAGTTTGCTGCTTCAGTGTCTTTAGATATTTTTGTCAGATGTTACTATGGAATACTGAAGTATAATTACAAGCATTTCATAAGTGTCAAAGGCTTTTATTGACAATTACATGAAGTTGATGCAAAGAGTCAATATTTGCAGTGTTGACCCTTATTTTTCAAGACTTCTGCAATCTGTCCTGGCATGCTGTCAATTAACTTCTGGGCCACATCCTGACTGATGGCAGCCCATTCTTACATAATCAATGTTTGGTTTGTCAGAATTTGTGGGTTTTTGGTTGTCCACCCTCGTCTTGAGAATTGACCACAAGTTCTCAATGGGATTAAGGTCTGGGGAGTTTCCTGGCCATGGACCTAAAATATCAATGTTTTGTTCCCCGAGCCACTTAGTTAGCACTTTTGCCTTATGGCAAGATGCTCCATCATGCTGGAAAAGACATTGTTCGTCACCAAACTGTTCCTGGATGGTTGGGAGAAGTTGCCCTCTGAGGATGTGTTGGTACCATTCTTTATTCATGGCTGTGTTCTTAGGCATAATTGTGAGTGAGCCCACTCCCTTGGCTGAGAAGCAACCCCACACATGAATGGTCTCAGGATGCTTTACTGTTGTCATGACACAGGACTGATGGTAGCGCTCACCTTGTCTTCTCCGGACAAGCTTTTTTCCGGATGCCCCAAACAATCGGAAAGAGAGAAAATGACTTTACCCCAGTCCTCAGCAGTCCAATCCCTGTACCTTTTGCAGAATATCAGTCTGTCCCTGATGTTTTTCCTGGAGAGAAGTGGTTTCTTTGCTGCCCTTCTTGACACCAGGCCATCCTCCAAAAGTCTTTGCTTCACTGTGCATGCAGATGCACTCACACCTGCCTGCTGCCATTCCTGAGCAAGCTCTGTACTGGTGGTGCCCCGATCCCGCAGCTGAATCAACTTTAGGAGATGGTCCTGGCGCCTGATGGACTTTCTTGGGTGCCCTGAAGCCTTCTTCACAACAATTGAACTGCTCTCCTTGAAGTTCTTGATGATCCAATAAATGGTTGATTTAGGTGAAATCTTACTGGCAGCAATATCCTTGCCTGTGAAGCCCTTTTTGTGCAAAGCAATGATGACGGCACGTATTTCCTTGCAGGTAACCATGATTGACAGAGGAAGAACAATGATTCCAAGCACCACCCTCCTTTTGAAGCTTCCAGTCTGTTATTCGAACTTAATCAGCATGACAGCGTGATCTCCAGCCTTGTCCTCGTCAACACTCACACCTGTCTTAACGAGAGAATCCCTGACATGATGTCCGCTTTTGTGGCAGGGCTGAAATGCAGTGGACATATTTTGGGGGGATTCAGTTCATTTGCATGGCAAAGAGGGACTTTGCAATTAATTGCAATTCATCTGATCACTCTTCATAACATTCTGGAGTATATGCAAATTGCCCTCATACAAACTGAGGCTGCAGATTTTGTGAAAATTAATATTTGTGTCATTCTCAAAACTTTTGGCCACGACTGTACATCACCTGTGTTTTCCTGTCATGGAAATGAACTCGCTGGTGTATTGCATGATGTGGTGGTGCTGTATATCAGTGTGAGGAATCAGCCCTATGGTATCAGATACATAAAGCCACTCTGCCTGTGTAGAGTCACTGAGTGTATAGAGCAGAGATAAAAGACTTCACAGAGCTGCCTCCTCCTTCTGACTGTCATGCTCAGTGATCAACAGTCACACAACATGGGCCCCCTGCCTGTGTGTGCATGCGCGCGTGGGTCCATGACAATGTAGTTGGCTAAAGCACTTTCCATTGATCTACTGTAAAGTGATGGAGTGTTAATGGTTTAGATGTTTAGATGATGTATATATTGACTGTGTATTATGCTCGTGTGTGTGTGTGTGTGTGTGTTTCTGTGTGCATGCCCACATTGCTGTTGTTTGTGTTGTCTCTGTATCATCCGATGAGACTCCTCTTAGGCATATAAGACTCAGTTTCACAGTGTAAAAGTGCTGATCAGTGGTCATATAAGACTCAGTTTCACAGTGTAAAAGTGCTGATCAGTGGTCATATAAGACTCAGTTTCACAGTGTAAAAGTGCTGATCAGTGGTCATATAAGACTCAGTTTCACAGTGTAAAAGTGCTGATCAGTGGTCATATAAGACTCAGTTTCACAGTGTAAAAGTGCTGATCAGTGGTCATATAAGACTCAGTTTCACAGTGTAAAAGTGCTGATCAGTGGTCATATAAGACTCAGTTTCACAGTGTAAAAGTGCTGATCAGTGGTCATATAAGACTCAGTTTCACAGTGTAAAAGTGCTGATCAGTGGTCATATAAGACTCAGTTTCACAGTGTAAAAGTGCTGATCAGTGATCATATAAGACTCAGTTTCACAGTGTAAAAGGGTTGATCAGTGGTCATATAAGACTCAGTTTCACAGTGTAAAAGGGTTGATCAGTGGTCATATAAGACTCAGTTTCACAGTGTAAAAGTGCTGATCAGTGGTCATATAAGACTCAGTTTGATCAGTGTCATATAAGTGTTTCACAGTGTAAAAGTGCTGTCAGTGGTATAAGACTCAGTTTCACAGTGTAAAAGTGCTGATCAGTGGTCATATAAGACTCAGTTTCACGGTGTAAAAGGGTTGATCAGTGGTCATATAAGACTCAGTTTCACAGTGTAAAAGTGCTGATCAGTGGTCATATAAGACTCAGTTTCACAGTGTAAAAGGGTTGATCAGTGTTAAGAGTTTCAGTGAGTGGTCATATAAGACTCAGTTTCACGGTGTAAAAGGGTTGATCAGTGGTCATATAAGACTCAGTTTCACAATGTAAAAGTGCTGATCAGTGGTCATATAAGACTCAGTTTCACAGTGTAAAAGGGTTGATCAGTGGTCATATAAGACTGTTTTAAAGTTACACCCGCCCGTCCTGAACTTTTCCTAAATAAGTCTATTCAACACACTGCCTTTGTTAGAATTTCCATAACTAAGCAGTTTTAGGAGGACATTTCACCCCCCCTTTCTTCACCCAACAGTTGGCTGCCATCTGACAATGGCCAATGGAAACTACTGTACACCTAAACTGGATCAAAACTCATTTCACACATAGGCCTATAATAATAGGTGTAGCCTAAAAACAAGTTTAAATTGACAATAGTCTGATGGGTGACAATATTATCAATTGCCTTGTGAATGAAGAGATTGCAGTGCAGTATGGGTAATTGACAAAGGGAACAGAGCAAATCATCCTTCCTGCAGGTAAGACATTTTGAATTCATAACCAATTGGAAAGAGCAGGTTACAATGTTTCTAAAACACATACTGTACATTTGCCAAGCAACTCTTAAAATTAAGGCAAGGGCTCTATTTCAAAATGTTGAATATTATATCCGCTATTCCATGCGATCTATAATTGAGCACTTGCAGCAGCGTAGCCATATCCAGTAAGCACAGACTAGTAACATAATACAAGTTCAAATATGCTCTTCTGTTCATTTGAAATACAATACATTTTTGTAAGTTTCTTAAGACCTGCCTTAATGAAATAATAATGCATTTCTTTGTGATGGTGTAAAACACTTGAATTGTTTTTACAGCCTACAGTAACATTAACAGATGAAAAACATTTGTTACCAAAGACCTTCATAAACATAACCAAAGGATTATTTTTGCAATAGCATATATGAAATGTATTTATTAGGCTTTATTAGGCTGAATGCATTGGCTCAGAAGGGGATTGCTCAATGTTCATATTCAGAGTAGAGAAACACAAAAATTTGTACGACTCCGGGTCCAAATACTACAAAGATCCAGCAAAAAAAAGAGACCATATTTGAGGTAAAATAACAACCCAACGTTCATCTTCCAGGACATTTAGTTAGCAACATCAAGCTAGTTAAATGTCCATGAGTCTTTCATGTGTGTTTTGACATGCTCCCAAATGAATTGGTTCACAGTTGGTTTTGCTATTTTAACCTGTGTGTCATTTGGTGTGGATAGAAAATCAACATGTGTGCGATGCGGCATGTGGACAAAATTGGTTGCACAAAATAATTTCTCAATGAATTAACTACATTTTCAATGCATGTCCTTTATCAGCCAAATTAAAATGTGTCCCTACGTAGCATCTGTAGATTAGAGAGGCACAGTCCAAGGGGGGCAGTGCTGTTCAACTAAACCTGTATTCCAGTATTTCGGTGATAAGACAGAGATATAGCATTACTCTTCCAGGTGCTGTTTGATTGATGTGCTCTGTGACTAAATGCTTTCCACTGGGTGACACAAAAATGAATCTCAACTGCTTATATAATTTGTCTTTGTCTCTGCATGAACATTTTACTCTATGCATGTGCGCACATGTGAGTGTGTGCGTGCATGCATGCATGCGTGCGTGTGTGTCCGTGCATGCAAGCATGTGAGTGCGTGTGTGTGTGGGTGTCTGTCCGTGTGGAGCCTTGCTCAAGGTGCCAGCTGTGTAGACCTAGGAGTGAGGACCGTGCTCAGGTGTTCCAGCTCAGCCTCCTCCTCCTGCCAGACTCTCATCTGCAGCCTGATCTTACACACAACCCTCCCTGCTCATAATGACTGTGATGCTTTCAGTTGGTCTGCGTGTTGGATGTTGATAATGTTGTTGTAGTCTTATGAGCCAGGCTTCTAAGCTTCCTGTTTCTGTTCTCAGAGACTTGGCTGGTGAATGAGACTAATGTCACAGAGAAGCTACAGACACAGAACATCTGTTAGTTTGTCTTCTATTCTCTGTTATGTTCTGATGTATTTTAGTCTATTGCTTCTATTGTGTTGTCATTTGAGTCCTGTAGATTCCACAAAGTATCGCTCATGAGGAATCTATTTTCAGTGCCTATCTATATTTGTATCATTCAGGGATGCAATCATGCCAACATCATAAGTAGAATTACTTTAACAGTGTGTCTTAATAGATTTCGTCCTCCTCCCTTTGTCACGGATTTCTCCGGTACTGCTGCTCATTCTGTGCACCAGTTCCTGAGTTCTATGTCACCGGACTCTAGGCGTCGCTGAACTGTCTCATTGTGCACACCTTATTCCATTCCCCCTGATTAGTAAATGTATATATGTGCCCTCTGTTCACCACTGTCTTGTCGGTTATTGTTCCCATGTCCGTCGGTCTTGTGAGTACCTGAACTTCGTTGGTTTGGCTTTCGCGCTGCGTGTATTGTGTACTCATTATTACAGGTCTCGTCCCTTGTATTGTTGTTACGGGTCTCGTCACGTGTATTGTTGTTACGGGTCTCGTCCCGTGTGTTGTTATTATGGGTCTCGTCCTGTGTATTGTTGTTACGGGTCTCGTCACGTGTATTGTTATTATGGGTCTCGTCCTGTGTATTGTTGTTACGGGTCTGGTCCCGTGTATTGTTATTATGGGTCTCGTCCTGTGTATTGTTGTTACGGGTCTGGTCCCGTGTATTGTTATTATGGGTCTCGTCCTGTGTATTGTTGTTACGGGTCTCGTCACGTGTATTGTTATTATGGGTCTCGTCCTGTGTATTGTTGTTACGGGTCTGGTCCCGTGTATTGTTATTATGGGTCTCGTCCTGTGTATTGTTGTTACGGGTCTGGTCCCGTGTATTGTTATTATGGGTCTCGTCCTGTGTATTGTTGTTACGGGTCTCGTCACGTGTATTGTTGTTACGGGTCTCGTCCTGTGTATTGTTGTTACGGGTCTCGTCCTGTGTATTGTTGTTACGGGTCTCGTCCTGTGTATTGTTGTTACGGGTCTCGTCCTGTGTATTGTTGTTGCGGGTCTGGTCCTGTGTATTGTTGTTGCGGGTCTGGTCCCGTGTATTGTTATTACGGGTCTCGTCACGTGTATTGTTGTTACGGGTCTCGTCCTGTGTATTGTTGTTACGGGTCTCGTCCTGTGTATTGTTGTTGCGGGTCTGGTCCTGTGTATTGTTGTTACAGGTCTCGTCCCGTGTATTGTTATTACGGGTCTCGTCCTGTGTATTGTTATTACGGGTCTCGTCCTGTGTATTGTTATTACGGGTCTCGTCCTGTGTATTGTTATTACGGGTCTCGTCCTGTGTATTGTTGTTACGGGTCTCGTCCTGTGTATTGTTGTTGCGGGTCTGGTCCTGTGTATTGTTGTTGCGGGTCTGGTCCCGTGTATTGTTATTACGGGTCTCGTCCTGTGTATTGTTATTATGGGTCTCGTCCTGTGTATTGTTGTTACGGGTCTCGTCCTGTGTATTGTTGTTGCGGGTCTGGTCCTGTGTATTGTTGTTACAGGTCTCGTCCCGTGTATTGTTAATACGGGTCTCGTCCTGTGTATTGTTATTACGGGTCTCGTCCTGTGTATTGTTATTACGGGTCTCGTCCTGTGTATTGTTATTACGGGTCTCGTCCTGTGTATTGTTGTTACGGGTCTCGTCCCGTGTGTTGTTATTACGGTTCTCGTCTCGTGTGTTGTTATTACGGTTCTCGTCCTGTGTGTTGTTATTACGGTTCTCGTCTCGTGTATTTATTAGAGGTTTAACCTCGCTCTTTTGTTTGGGTTACATCCCTGTGTTTTTGTATCCGTGTTTGTTTTGGGCTTCGTCCCCGTGCCTTTCATGGCATGTTGTATTTTTGGATGGAGTATTAAAACCCCCTATTATGTATTCCAATCATTTATACAACGTGACACCCTTATGGAACACAGACGAAGGTCCTGAGAGGTTGACGCATATAGTTGGACATGTGATTCCAAACCTTGGGACTATAAGGTTCTAGCTGACATTATATGGTTCTTCATAGATGGTTTAGATGGTCCTCTCTCCATAAACCCATTTGAACGTGATGCTATAACGTTCTATCTTCAATCACAAGCCTGAACAAATACACATGGACCAATCAGAACTAGAGCTCGACCGATTAATCGGAATGGCCGATTAATTAGGGCCGATTTCAAGTTGTCATAACAATCGGAAATCTGTATTTTTGGGAGCCGATTTGCCGTTTTTAAAAATATTATTTTATACCTTTATTTAACTAGGCAAGTCAGTTAAACACACATTCTTATTTTCAATGACGGCCTAGGAACGGTGGGTTAACTGCCTCTTTCAGGGGCAAAACGACAGATTTTCACATTGTCACCAACGCAATAACGACCTCCCTCTCTCTCATTGCACTCCACAAGGAGACTTCCTGTTACACGAATGCAGTAAGCCAAGGTAAGTTGCTATCTAGCATTAAACTTATCTTATAGTCACTAGTTAACTACACATGGTTGATGATATTACTAGATATTATCTAGCGTGTCCTGTGTTGCATATAATCTGACTGAGCATACAAGCATACAAGTATCTAAGTATCTGACTGAGCGGTGGTAGGCAGAAGCAGGCACGTAAACATTCATTCAATCAGCACTTTCGTGCGTTTTGCCAGCAGCTCTTCATTGTGCGTCAAGCATTGCGCTGTTTATGACTTCCCTAGATGAGGCTGGTGTGACCGAAGTGAAATGGCTAGCTAGTTAGCGCGCGCTAATAGCGTTTCAAACGTCACTCACTCTGAGCCTTCTAGTAGTTGTTCCCCTTGCTCTGCATGGGTAACGCGGCTTCGATGGTGGCTGTTGTCGTTGTGTTGCTGGTTCGAGCCCAGGGAGGAGCGAGGAGAGGGACGGAAGCTATACTGTTACACTGGCAATACTAAAGTGCCTATAAGAACATCCAATAGTCAAAGGTTAATGAAATACAAATGGTATACAGAGAAATAGTCCTATAATTCCTATAATAACTACAACCTAAAACTTCTTACCTGGGAATATTGAAGACTCATGTTATAAAAGGAACCACCAGCTTTCATATGTTCTCATGTCTGAGCAAGGAACTTAAACGTTAGCTTTCTTACATAGCACATATTGCACTTTTACTTTCTTCTCCAACACTTTGTTTTTACATTATTTAAATCAAATTGAACATGTTTCATTATTTAATTGATTTTATTGATGTATTATATTAGGTTAAAATAAGTGTTCATTCAGTATTGTTGTAATTGTCATTATTATAAATACATCTTTAAAAATCGGCTGATAATCTCTATCGGTATCGGCGTTGAAAAATCATAATCGGTTGAGCTCTAATCAGAACATACACTACCGTTCAAAAGGTTGTGGTCACTTAGAAATGTCCTTGTTTTCCATGAAAACATACATGAAATGAGTTGCAAAATGAATAGGAATTATAGTCAAGACGTTGACAAGGTTATAAATAATGATTTTTAATTTAAATAATAATTGTGTCCATCAAACTAAGCTGTCCTTCAAACATGTTGCAAAATGGAGTGATAGCCTTCCTTCTTCGAGATCCCTTTTACCCTGTACAAATCTCCCACTTTGCCACCACCAAAGCCCCATACCATCACATTGCCTTTACCATGCTTGACAGATGGCGTCAAGCACTTTCATTTTTTTGCGCCTCACGAATGTTCTACTTTGTGATCCGAACACCTCAAATGTAGATTCGTCTGTCCATATCACTTTTTCCCAATCTGCCTCTGTCCAGTGCCTGTGTTCCTTTGCCCATCTTAATCTTTTATTTTTATTGGCCAGTCTGAGAAGTCTTTTTCTTTGCAACTCTGCCTAGAAGGCCAGCATCCCGGAGTCGCCTCTTCACGTTGACACTGGTGTTTTGCAGATACTATTTAATGAATCTGCCAGTTGAGGACTTGTGAGGCGTCGGTTTCTCAAACTAGACACTAATGTACTTGTCCTCTTGCTCAGTTGTGCACCGGTGCCTCCAACTGCTCTTTCTATTCTGGTTAGAGTCAGTTTGCGCTGTTCTGTGAAGGGAATTGTACACAGAGTTGTACAATATCTTCAGTTTCTTGGACATTTCTCGCGTTGAATAGCCTTCAAAAGAAAGTTATTTGTTTCTGGCCATTTTGAGCCTGCAATCGAAGTCACAAATGCTGATGCTCCAGATACTCAACTAGTCTAAAGAAGGCCAGTTTTATTGCTTCTTTAATCAGAACATATTTGCAAAAGGGTTTTCTAATGATAAATGAGCATTTTAAAATGATAAACTTGGATTAGCTAACACAACATGCCATTGGAACACAGGAGTGATGGTTGCTGATAATGGGCCTCTGTACGCCTATGTAGATATTCCACAAAAAATCTGCCGTTTCCAGCTACAATAGTCATTTACAACATTAACAGTGTCTACACTGTATTTCTGATCAATTTGATGTTATTTTAATGGACAAAAAAAATGTATTTAAAAAACAAGGACATATCTAAGTGACCCCAAACGTTTGAATGGTAGTGTATGTCTTTGCCTTCTCCCTCTAAGTATGGGCTAGGCTAGTCTAGCTAGCAACAATGGCACATAAGCAATAAAACAGTCAGAAATCTTAAAACAAATGATGCTGTCACGTCGTTGTTCAGTGATGACTAATTCATCTAAATACCATAATACATCTTAATGTATTTGAGGATGTGTTGACTCTCTCTTGGTAGAATAGTGCTGTTGAATTATGTATTCAAATAGCTACATTCTTCTTAAAAACTGAACATGTGGAATTCAGAAGTTTCAGATAGAACCTTATGGTTGAACCCAGATTGACATTTCAGAGCCACAAGGTTCCATGTGCGATTGCACCTCCCTAACAAAAATTATTTACAAATGTCTCACGATTTTGATACTCTGCACTTTAGGTACCTTTTAAAGATGAGGACCCTAATAGGTTATAAAAAATGATTCACTACAAAAATGTTTTGAGCTCTGGGATGTGAAAACTTTGATGCTCAATATCTCAGAATTAGAGTATGCTTTGTGCAGATAGAGCCTTGTAGTCCCAAGGTCATGAATTGCCTCTGAACTCTGTGAATCTCTAACTGTGGTGTGTGGGCTTTAGGCTGGGCACCTTACTGGACAGAATGTTCCCTAGCGTGTTCACTCTCCAGTCACGTACAGATGTAGGACCTTCATTTGAGACAGTTTGCTACAGCAGGATAATAATCCTGCAGCAACAGGAAATGTAAATTATTGATTGATCCATTTTTCATAAGGGAAATCAAGTCTGAAATTTCCAAGTGTGAATTACAAACTTCAGAAGCCTTTTTAAACCTTAAATACACGTTTTATATGTCCTTCATAGCAGGAAAGTTTTCCTGCACCAGAGTGATCAAATTAAGATCCTACTTCTGTAGACCTTCTGCACTTCACGTGTGTGAGGAAAGTTATCATAGCCGTCATCATTTATTCAAAGAGCAATTTGGTAGTTGACCTGTGCAATGAATAGCTAATGCTGTAGCTGCTATAATATCCACATCTCCTTTGTGATTTATGGGGCTGTTTTTGGAAGGAGCGGTTTATGTTTTTAATTTTTCATATTCGTGAAGGTGATCTGTAGTGTGATTAGGATCCACTTCACATCACTAATTCTTATTTGGTCATAAATGCAAAGACAACACTTGTCTTGTCTATAACGTTATATTGGATTATAATGGAATCTACAGAGAAACATTTTATTCTACCTCTCTCCCCTTCTCTCTCTCTAACTCGCTCTTACTCACTCTCTCTCGCTCTCAAACTCTCTCGCACCCTTCCCTCCAATTTTCATTGCCCATAATTAAATGACAGTAGACACAGGGGAGCTGAGGCTAAGGGGAATAACTCAGCAGCTTTTTAGTAAGGTCATTCACTAAATACTCAGAGGCACGGCATAAAATCATTTAGTTTGTGTTTAAGGTCACACACAACCACTCCCGCTCTCTATACCTCTCTCTCTCTCATGCACAAACACATACACACACACACACACACATGC